>NW_027168893.1:270000-281584 GCF_036898095.1 Palaemon carinicauda | reverse complement strand
TTCCTTTCCTCACTGGGCATTTTCCCCTGTTGGGGCCCCTGGGTTTATAGCATTCTGCTTTTCAAACCAGGGTTGTAGCTTAGCAAGTAGTAGTAATAATAATAATAATAATAATAATAATAATAATAATAATAATAATAATAATAATAATAATAATAATAATAATAATAATAATAATAATAATAATAATAATAATAAACTAGGACTGACAAGGAGATTTATTCAGGCACAATGATTAGAAGATTCTATAATAAATCTTCTTTTCCAGGCGGACGTGTCTCCTCGTGAACACTTACGGTTTAGTTAAAATCGAAGGTGGAAACATTTTGTTCTAAAATGACAAATAAACTATCGCAACTAATAGGATTTCAAACACTGACAGTGGAATAATCAACGTCTAATTATAGATGCATATGATAGATTTCGGTAATTGGAAAAAAAAGTCGTATTTATAAGGCACCAAGGGGTGTATATTATAAATATATATATATATATATATATATATATTATATATATATATATATATATATATATTATATATATATATATATATATATATTTCATGTGTACATTCAACAGCTAGGTCAAAAGTCAAGGTTAAGTTCGAGCAGAAATAGTGTGTGTATGTGTGTGTGTATATATAATATATATATATATATATATATTTCATGTGTAAATTCAACAGCTAGGTCAAAGGTCAAGGTTAAGTTCGAGCAAAAATAGTGAGCGAAATTGATTCTTGAAGACAAGCAGGTTTCGAGAAATAAGCTTCCGTGGCGGAGGTCTGCACTGGCAGAGTGCTTTTTCTAGTTTATTTATTTGATATTTTTTGTGATAAATTTTACACAAAAACTACTGTATCAATGTTGACCAAAATTGGTCGTCAAGTTGGGTATGAACCAGGAATGAATCTGTAACATTTTGGATAAAGTACATCAGTTTACATGTACTTCGAAGTGAATGGCAAATATATTGCTAGTTTATTTTTTGTTTGTGAAAAATACAACACAATCAATTTCTACGAAACTTGGTGGACATGTGGGATATGACCCAAGGACAAATCCATTAGATTTTGAAGAACATACATAATAATAATAAGAATAGGGAAGTGGGGAATATGGGGAAAGGAAGAGTACTATGGATACAATCCAATTTATAGCACAAAGGCAGGTACTCGGGACGGGAAAGATTAAGGAAATAGGGAGAAAGAGAAGTAAAGGAAAAGAATAAAAGAGAGGGGCAGACCCTCTACATGGAAGTACAAGTATTCAAAGGGGTTAAGAGCAAAATAAGACTGCTTGGCGTGGCGAAGGTATGCTCTTAACTGAGTGCCTCTCTAGTTTAAAATCTTATACTTGTTACTATAGAATTGTCATGATTAAAGTAATCAGTTATATTTCCCTGTTCGTGCATCTGTACGAGTCACAAGACCTAGTTATAGTAGTTGCATTAACCCAGTAGTCGAAAATACCACAATGAATATATAGAAGCAATTAACAGCTAATGTTTTAAAGTATGGAATTTTCCCTTAAACCAGGATAAGGTGGTGATCAAATATTATGTGTTGGTATTTGATGAAAATAAAAGGATTTGGAATTATTTTGAAAAGAGGAAGGGGTTGTTAGAGCATTTTATTTATTGAATTGGAACACAAAAATTGTAGAACTTTAAAGTAATATATATACATATATATATATATATATATATATATAAATGTATGTATATATAGATATAAATATAATATATATATATATATATATATATGAAATACACACATATATATATATATATATATATACATATACAGTATATACATATGAAATATACACACACATACATACATACATATATATATATATATATATATATCTATATATATATAATATATATATATATATATATATAAAAATATGTCTCTTTTCTATGCGGCAATATCTTAACATGATGAAAGTGTTTATATATCAACATGATCAGCAAAGGTGAACTGGTCCCGGCCACCCATACTAGATATGTTTGCTGTGAGCGAACAGACCAAAGTCTCCCACCATCACCAATTAGCAGTAGCTTCATGCTCGTAAAAACGTCCAAACCCCAGATTTATCCTAGACATGCCTTGCAGTGGACTAGAAACGTCTGCATTTGTTGTTGTTATATGTACAATGTATGTTATGTATATGTGTATGTATGTGTTATATTACTAAATGTCCTATCTCTTGCAGACAGTGGCTACATACTACGGAGAAAGTGTGAGCCTAGAATTTACTGGCAACGTCTCCTGGCCTGGAGGTCGGCCCCCGAGAGATAAACCCATCTGTGGTTTCGATGGGTCTCTCTGCCCTGAAGCAACTGGTATTACACATTGCATATTTTGTTTTAATATTTTAACATTTCTATTTCTGCTTTATCTTTACTTTTTATATATATGGCTGGTGTATCTCGAGTAGATAGGGCTAGGAACGAAGTAGTGAGGGTTGAGAACGGGTGTGAGAAATGAGTTGGCTGCTAGAGTGGATATGAATGTGAAGAGGTGGTTTGGCCATGTTGAGAGAATGAAAAATGGCTGTCTGCTAAAGAAGGTGATGAATGCAAGAGTTGATGGGAGAAGTACAAGAGGAAGCCCAAGGTTTGGGTGGATGGATGGTGTGAAGAAAGCTCTGGGGTGATTGGAGGATAGATGTGAGAGAGGCAAGAGAGCGTGCTAGAAATAGGAATGAATGGCGAGCGATTTGTGACGCAGTTCCGGTAGGCCTTGCTGCTTCCTCCGGTGCCTTAGATGACCGCGGAGGTAGCACCATTAGGGGATTCAGCATTATGAAGCTTCATCTGTGGTGGATAACGGGGGAGGGGAGGGCTGTGGCACCCTAGCGAGTACCAGCTGAACTCGGTTGAGTCCCTTGTCAGGCTGGGAGGAGCGTAGAGAGGAGAGGTGCCCCCCTTTTCTGTTTCATTTGTTTGATGTCGACTACCCCCAAAAATTGGGGAATAGCCTTGGTATATGTATGTGACTTAGATATTATTAATAGTGAAGTGCATAATTTTACCAAATATCTTCCCTTTAATATATTTTAACCCTTTCTCCCCCTGAAAGACGTACCGGTACGTTCTTGAAAAACACTGTTATTTACATGTTTTTGAATTTTTTTGATAACTTTATGAGAAACTTCAGGCAATTTCCAAAAGAATGAGACCAACCTGACCTCTATGACAAAAGTTAGGGCTGTTAGAGCAATTTAAAAAAAATATATAGCAAAATGTGCTCGAAATCTAACCTTATGGCGGAGGTAGAAGGGTTCATTATTAATTTTTTTAAGATAGAGAATGTAGAATATTGTTTGTAAGTTCAATTTTGTTACATTTTGCCTAGTGTAGATCTAACCTGAATCCCATGCCTATGATTTCCAGGTAGAAAAGTCAACTCATAGTCAGGTTTCATTTGAAATAAATAACGGATTATCACAAATGTTGTTTTGCTTATTTTATCAAATGATTTATTTTATTTTTTTACAGTACTTCTTCATGTTATCTTTGTTATTTTCAGTTGGATTTGTGTTTGTAGGTCGAATGTTTGTAAGTCAAATGTTTGTATGCCGAATGCTTTCACGTCTAATGTTTGTACATTGAATGTTTGTGCGACGAATGTTTGTAAGTCGAATGTTTGTAAGACAAATGTTTGTAAGTCAAATCTTTGTGCGTCAAATGTTAATCTTTATAGTCTTATTATTAATATAAAATATGCAATTCTTTTAATACTTATCAATGTAAAAAAATCAAATTAGTAATTATTGCAAAATTGTGGAAATCTCATCTATAAATCAAAATCTTTTGTAATTATATGATTTGATTTTAAAGCATATTTACTGTTATTTCTTATTAACAGGTCCGTGGATGTATAGTCACTGGCCTTCTTGGCCTCTTAGTGGTTGCAATGGCTGTAGGGAGCGTCTTCATATACAGGTAAGAGATCAATAGATATAATATTGATTATACAGTAATTATAAAATCGATTAATAAATTACTCAATTGACATATGTTGATGAGATCATGGTGAGGGGTAGATGGAGGTGGTTTGGTCCTGCCCTTCGTTTTCCTCAAGAGAATTTAGTTCAAAAAACATTCAATTGGGTTCCACGAGGCACTAGAAGAGTTGGAAGACCTAGGCTTACATGGCTGAGGTCTATGAAGCGTGAAGTAGGAGATGATGAATGGAGAATTATTGATTTAAAAGCCCAAGATAGGGAAAATAGCCCTCAGAAGAATATTGAGATTTAAATGACAGGACAGGATTAGAAATGAAAACTATGAGACTACTCGAGTGCCATATGTGGATGAGATCATGATGAGAGGGTAGATGGAGATGGTTCTGGGCATGCTATTCGCACTCCCGGAGAGCGTTTAGTTCACCAAACTTTCGCTTGGGCTCCACAAGGCACTAAAAAGAGTTGGAAGAGCCAGGCCTACGTACATGGCTGAGGATTATGAAGCGTGAAGTAGCAGATGATGAATGGAGAAGTATTGATTATAAAAGCTCAAGATAGAGACGACTGGTGAAATCTAACCGAGGCCATTTGCGGTCAATAGGTGTAGGAGGAGGTGATGATGATGATGATGATGAATAACTTAAGTAATTATATTCTTAAGATTTTCGAACACCTTTGCATTGTTTCTTAGTCAGTGGTTTACATAAAAAAAAATAGGTTTATTTCCTCTAGAGGGGTTCAAAAATCTTTGTGTTATTTTCCCAATAATGCAGTTTTTGACATCACTGTGGATGTTCAGTGTTCAAAAATTTGTTTACTATGTTGTGAATCGTTTTTAGCAACAACAATGATGACAACAACAACAACAACAACAACAACAACAACAACAACAACAACAACAACAACAACAACAACAACAACAACAACAATGATAAAAATAAATAAAATAATAAATGATATATAAGAATAATAATAATAATAATAATAATAATAAATAATAATAATAATAATAACAAGAACAGCAACAACAATGATAATAATAAAAATAAAAATAATAAATGATATATAATAATAATAATAATAATAATAATAATAATAATAATAATAATAATAATGATAATAATAATAATAATTGTGACAATTTAAACAAAACGGAAGAAAAGGGGTATAACCTCCACGAAAACTCTAAGGACATTTCACATCAGATTTAACTTCCTAGACTAATTTTGAGAATACTACAACTATGAGAAGTAAGGAGAATTGATACCATAAATTTCCTTTTCTATGGCAATAATGTCACAGGATAGCTTACTGTATATTACTTAAATAAAACAGTATTTATTCTCTAGTCTTGGGTAGTGCCATAGCCTCTGTACTATGGCCTTCCACTGCCTTGGGTTAGAGTTCTCTGGCTTGAGGGTACACTCGGACACACTATTCTATCTTATTTATCTTTCCCATTGTTTTGTTCAATTTTTATAGGTTATATAGGAAATATTTATTTTAATGTTACTGTCTTTAAATATTTTATTTGTCCTTGTTTCCTTTCCTCACTGGGCTATTTTCCTTGTTGGAGCTCTTGACCTTATAGCATTTTGCTTTCCCATCTAGGGTTGTAGCTTAGCAATTAATAATAATAATAATAATAATAATAATAATAATAATAATAATAATAATAATAATAATAATAATAATAATAATAATTAAAATGGTGAAAAGTGTAACAAGAACAATATCATTAATGATAAAACTTTTTGAGTTTTTATTCATACCTGGATATCTTAAAAGGAATTCAAATTATTATAAAACCAGTTTTAAAACTTCACTCAATTTTAAATACTAATTCTGAATATTTCTTTGGCATTAAATGTATTAAATAATACACTCAAAAATGTATGAAAAAATAATTGTTTATTTGCTTTATCTAAGTAGATGTAATGAAAATTCGTATATTTGTTTGAAAGTTTCTACCACAGCATACACAAATTTACTGTTATTGAGTTGTGGAAAATCTAGGTTCTAATAAGTGGACTCAGCCTAAAATACTTAGGGCAACTTGGAGTTTCTTAGCAGCAAACGATATTAGCTTAGATCAACTTAGAGAAGATAGGACTAGATGAAACGTGAGAGAGAGAGAGAGAGAGAGAGAGAGAGAGAGAGAGAGAGAGAACAAAACTAGTTTCAACACTAAGGCAATTTGGATATAGACAGAGGATGGAGCGTTTTGAACTTATTTGATCTACAAACTCGACGACTAAGGGGGACAGTTAATAGAGGCATTCAAAGTTTCTTTAGGGTATAAACAAATGTAGATTACAACAATCTATTCAAGCTTGGCACAAATCAGTCCCAGAGGTAACGAATACAAACTGAAATTGAAAAGATACAACGCCACATCCATCCTCTGTCTATATCCAAATTGCCTTAATGTTGGAACTAGTTGGTACTCTCTCTCTCTCTCTCTCTCTCTCTCTCTCTCCTCTCTCTCTCTCTCTCTCCAGAAGAGCAATTCATAATCGAAGACAGAAAAATATTACGATCAATATGTTCCCTTCATATGAGACATACGAGCAATTTACAACAGTGTGGCCTTCTCATATAAAATTTCCCTCGTTTTCTCTTATGAAAAGAAAATGTAGATTTAATAGAAAACTCTTTTAATGGTTAACTAATTTTTGTTGATTGTACATATTTCTTTTCAAATACATTTATCTTTGATGGTTGGAATATGAACTCACTCTCTCTCTCTCTCTCTCTCTCTCTCTCTCTCTCTCTCTCTCTCTCTGTAGACTAAAATTGAGTGGGTGTAAATTGTGTCCGAAAAATAAGGCCTAAAAGAAAAAAAAAATAACCGTTTTATAGGTTCACAGATTTAAAGGTCGCTCATGAATGGTAGAGGCAAGGGACAGTGACAATGCCCTAGTGACTGACCATATATACTTATGATCAGCACTCAAGGCCCCTATCCACCCAATCTAGGACCAGGGAGGGCAAGGCAATCCCTGTCAATGACTCAGCAGGTAGACCTATAATCTCCCCCCAAACCCGCCATCCTTAGCTCACAAGGATGGTGAGGTTGCAGACACTAACATGAAAATATTAAGCTTGAGCGGGGCTCAAACCCCAGTCCGGCAGATCACAAGGTAAATAATGAATATGAGGAAAAAGCACATATGTAAAATTGCCCTAGTTTCACCCAACGTTTAAAATTGCCCTAGTTTCACCCAACGTTCCGACTTATTATTATTATTATTATTATTTGCTAAGCTACAACCCTAGATGGAAAAGCAAGATGCTATAAACCCAGGGGCTCCAACAGGGAAAATAGCCTAGTGAAGAAAGGAAATAAGGAAATATTGAATATTCAAAGAACAGTAACGTTAAAATAAATATCTCCTATATAAACTATAAAGACTTTAACAAAACAAGAGCAAGAGAAATAAGATAGAATAGTGTGCCCGACTGTACCCTAAAGCAAGAGAACTCTAAACCTAAAACAGTAGAAGACCATGGTACAGAGGCTATGGCACTACCCAAGACTAGAGAACAATGGTTTGATTTTGGAGTGTCCTTCTCCTAGAAGAGCCACTTACGATAGCAAAGAGTCTCTTCTACCCTGGCTAGTACAGTGGTAACGTGTTTGCCTAGCATTCGCCTGGCAAGAGATCGATCCCCGCCCAGGGCCGTGAGTTTAAGCTGTTTATTGGGGACGGCATACTGCTGTGGTAGGGCACCACAGTGGGGGTTTGGGCTTGCCCGGCTGACGTTCTGGTGAGCATCTATTCTGATGGAACTGAAACCAGACACCTTTAAACCTTTAACAAATGTAGATTACAAACAATCTATTCACGCTTAGCACAAATCAGTATTTTGATGAAGAGGTTACACCTGAAAGCATCAAGGAGGAGGGACGGAATCCATTACGGAAATTGTGTATTGGCTGTTTTATTATACCAGTCTGGCTTGCCTTGCTCTTCATCTCTCCAGAGACAGAAGTAAATTGGCTTCTACACTGAACATATACAATGCAGTAGTTAACCCCCTGGGCGAGGAAGAATTGTTTAGTAATTTCAGTGTTGTCAGATGAGATATATATATATATATATATATATAATTTGGCCGACGTTCAGTGATATATTCACATTTTCAATGCTGTAGAATAAAACATAAACAATACTACGAAATTCCATGAAATTATAAATCTTAAAACACTATAAAATATTAAGTTATAACTAAAAATATAGTTAAAAGGGCTAAATTACTCAAAAACACGATAAAAATATATAAAGCACAATTAAAAAGACTATAAACATGCATACAGTGGTCCCCTCCATCCTACTACACTGACTGATTGATTGATTTTGAGTTTTCTGGCATCATGACATCGAAGGTCATTGATGCCGATATAGATAAGGAATCTGAGTTTGTCTGGTGATCTGCGGGACTGTGGTTCGAGTCCCGCTCAGGTTCGATAGTTTATTGTAGTATCTGTAACCTTAACATCTTTGTGAGCTAAGGATGGGGGTTTTGGAAAACCTATAGTTTCTAAATGCTGAGTCATCAGCAACGATTGCTTGACCCCCCCCCTGGTCCTAGCTTGGGTGGAGAGGGGGCTTGCGTGTTGATCATATGTAGATATGGTCAGTTCCGGTAGCTAGGCATTGTCACTCTCCCTTGCCTCTGCCATTCATGAGTGATCTTTAAACTTATAACTTTAAACGGAAGAGTGCTTGAATGTTATCCATAAATTTAAGATTTTGCAAATAAAAATAAAAATAAAAATAAAAATAAGATGGAGAGTAAATTCCATTTTTACATAATTTCAATTCCAATGCTAACAGTCGATGATAAATTACAACTTAAGTGCATTATTACAGACTATGCAACACACTTCCGTAAAATCGACATTTTCATGCACCTATGCAGAGATCATGAACAAGCATTACTACTCTACCTACTTCACCTTTGTATTTGGATGTCCCAACTTTCCAATACCACCCTCACAGTCTCCTACATGCTTTCAGTGTTCTTCCAAAATTATATTTTTATCACCCCATTAATCTTTCACCTATATTTCATACAATAAGATATCTAAAAAACACATAACCTATCTTTTTATTCATATTAACCCTGTTACCAACTCTGGCTTTCCCAATTCGCAGCATTTCAAATCATTAATCTCACTAACTCAAGAATTTGATCATTCCTCTGACTTCCTCATCCTAACTTCATTTCTCATTTGGCAGACTTAGTTTACCCTTTCCCTCTCTAACATTCAATGACTCATTTCTTCTCGAAGTATACCATTCTTCAACTCTTCTTCTATCCATCTATCCACTTCAGCATGTATTGCTCTATCCAGCTACTATCCACTTACTATAAAAATCCTATTCCTTCTCAAATTGAGTCTCAACTTATTTTCCTTCCCAAGTGCTTCCACACTTGTAAACATAAACCATTTACTCTATGACTCATAACCAACTGCAAAACTTTACATTTGTAAAAAATGTCTTTTTCCTTCACCTCTGGGCCTCAAACTCTCTTTAACACCAAAATTATTACCTATATCAACATCTAAACATAGCCTCCCTATCAGTGCCAGAATAAGCTTTTACTAAGGCCGTCATTTTCCCTTACAAGTTATAAGCTTCTCTTTGTCTCAAGGTAGCTGTTAGGTACTAAGAAGCAAATGAAACGTAAGTGGCATTTATTGGACAAGATAAAGAGCTATATACAAACAGTTGAGAGGAACAATGGCACAAAAGTTCAAACAATGTGAGACGTGCGATGGCAAGCTTAAACAGATTTTTCTATTATCAATGCGGGAGAGAGCGAGGGATAACAATGGCAATATCATTACAGTGTATGAAATACACATGCGCTACATCTGGAACGTATTTGTATCCCGAGTTATCTGTAGCTGAGACTTCAACTTAAGAAACTCACACAAGTTTTTGTGGTGAGGTTAAGAAACAGCGAAGGGTTGTGGTGGCCGATGTAGTAACGTCCCTGCCTGGTGAACGCCAGACTGGGGTTCGAGTCCCGCTCAAACTAGATAGTTTCTTTGAACACTACAACCTCACCATCCTTGTGAGCTAAGGATGGGGTGTTTGGGGGGAGCCTATAGGTCTACCTGCTGAGTCATCAGCAGCCATTACCTGGCCCTCCTTGGTCATAGCTTGGGTGGAGAGGGGGCTTGGGCGCTGACCATGTATATATATATATATATATATATGGTCAGTCTCTATGGCATTGTCCTGCTAGCTATGGCAATATCACTGTCCCTTGCCCCTGCCATTTATGAGTGGCCCTTAAAAATAGGAATCAGATTTTAAAGTACAGATCCTGAATCCAACCGGGAAATGTAAAGCAGAGTCGGAATCTATTCTTATAACTTTTCATAGTCGAGTTGGATAAGTCCCAATCTGCAGAAGAGGTTCAAATCCTTTTTCAAGTAGGAACAAATGCCACAAAACCTTCCATACCCAAATTCATAACTAAAATATACATGCATGCACACACACACACACACACACACATATATATATATATATATATATGTGTGTGTGTGTGTGTGTATATATATATGTATATATACATATATATTCATTTATAATATATATATATATACATATATATATATATATATATACATCTACATACATAATTTTACTCTTTAACTAAGCCAACCCTCATTAAAGTGAGTAAACCGTCCCTCCACTCCTCAAGCCAATCATTATGCCACTAAACGCATCATTAGTGTAAGACGACATTCGAAATCCTTCAATCCCATTCAGGGAAATTTACTTATGGTACGTATTGGACGGCTCTCATTCGAAACAAGTGGCTGGAATTAATTAATGGGAAGAGGGATTAGACACAGAACGTCAGAATATTATTGACATTAACTCCACTCTCTCTCTCTCTCTCTCTCTCTCTCTCTCTCTCTCTCTCTCTTTGCGGATGGACTAAAGTCTTTGCGACATCTAAAATCATTGTAACTCTCTCTCTCTCTCTCTCTCTCTCTCTCTCCGCTGATGGATTTAAAAGTCTTTGAGATCCAAAATCATTGTCTCTCTCTCTCTCTCTCTCTCTCTCTCTCTCTCTCTCTCACACAAGGATACTCTGTAATTTATGTAATCTCTACTAACAACATAATTTCTAATCTCAAAATTCAAATCATTTATCATAAACATGATACAACTCTTACCGCTGTTACTATCACTTGCCACATCAAAATTATCTTGGCTACTTTTACAAGCAGAGAGTTTGGAGCGGAATTGAAAAACAGCAAAGATGTTTATTTCTAAACAAAGCACTTCTGCACGTTCGTCATTACACAACAAATAACGGAGTGCCATCATCAATGATCATATTGCCAGAAAACTTCAAGTAATTATTTCATCATCAATATATTTGTAAAAGATGGAAATATTTCAGGTACTGTAATCAAAAGGTCGAGATTCAGGACCAGGATTAAACACGCCCCAGGCTTCCCCCCCCCCACCCCCCACCACCACAAAAAAAAAAAAAAAAATTATAAGACAGTATTGTATTACACGTGACAAGAAAAGTGTTCGATTCCTCAACATAACTGTTAAAGCCTG
>NW_027168893.1:245000-265000 GCF_036898095.1 Palaemon carinicauda | reverse complement strand
ATCAGTAATCAAAATGTTATTTGGAAAGTTCGCTGTTATTGTTGCATTTCTTTCGATAAAAAAATACCAGAAATATTTTGCAACAAAAAAGACAAAAATTAAATTCGGTGTTAACGCAATTGCAAGATCATTTACGTAATAATTCACATTGCAAAGATCAATACCCTTGGTTATGGATTAATGTCTAAGAAGGATCATAATAAGTTTGGTGATAATTTAGTTTAGATACGGCCTTATAGAAATAGAACTTCGTGTCGAAATGACTACCTCCCAAGATGTAAAAAGTTTCTACAATTTAGAATGTGCTGGAAATGAGTTTAGCTGCTGCCTTATAGAAATATTTTAATAACTTCGTGTCGAGATTACTACCATCATATCTATGTAACAAGTTTCCATTGATAAAATGTGCTGGTAATGAGGGACCAGTGATGTAGCTACGAGTGGCGGGGGGGGGGGGGGGGGGGGGTTGGCTGAAATGAGCCCCATGCCTCAAAGAGAGGGTGACTTCTAAAAGCAAGTAAAGAAAATAAATATATTTAAGTATGATTTTAAAACTAGAGGGGCACCAAGTATACCTCCAATGCAGCAGCCTATTTCGTGAACCTTGACCTTTGACCTTAACATCTATTAATTGGCGTGGATTTTCATAGACTCACATATGAACCAACTTTGAAGTCTCTGTGACAACAATGTCCAAACTTATGGCTGATTACGTGAATTGGACATTTTGCTTGACCGTGACCTTGACCTTCCAAAATTTATTCATTTCCAGCTTTTTACTTCACAGTTAATCATTGCAAGTTTCATTACTCTGCGATTAAAATTGTGGGCAAGAAGCTGTTCACAAACAAACACACACACAAAGAGAGGGTGAAACATAACCTCCTTACAACTTCGTGGGCAGAGGTAATTATCATTTCATTTTCAAAATATCTATAAAACTGCACCTATAAGTGATTGATTTTTGTTTTAATAGTGGCCCCTTCTCTCGAGCTACTTGGGCTGCGCTCGCCTCTCACCAGGGAAAAGGAGAGGGAGGACCCCTTGTACTAACTCACACCCCCGGGGTCCCAAAATCTCTAGCTACGCACCTGTGGAGGATTGCCCCTTCTCCCACTTCCAAAGGGCGTTGTACACCCGCGATTCATTTCCTCTATTTTGTGGTATAAAAATATGATTAATTTCGTCTTTCTTCTGGTACAAAAAGATGATTAATTTCCTTTCTTGTGGTACAAAAAGATGATTCAGTTCCTCTCTCTCGTGGTACAAATATATGGTTCATTCCCTCTCTCTTGCGGTACAAGAAAATTATCTATTCTCTCTTGTGGTACTAATAAATTATCTATTCCCTCTCAATGGTACAAAGAAATTATCTATTCCCTCTCTCTTGTGGTACAAAGAAATTATTTATTCCCTCTCTCTTGAGGTACAAAGAAATTATTTATTCCCTCTCTCTTGAGGTACAAAAATACGATTGATTCTCTCTCTCTCTTGTGGTACAAAAATATGATTTATTCTCTCTCTCTCTCGTGGTACAAAGAAAGGATTTATTCCCGCTCTCTTGTGTTACAAAAAGATGATTAATTCCATCTTCTTTGTGGTACAAAAAGAGGATAAATTCTCTCTCTCTCTCTCTCTCTCTCTCTCTCTCTCTCTCTCTCTCTCTCTCTCTCTCTTTGTGGTACAAAAATAAGATTAATTACCTCTCTCTTGTGGAACAAAGATTTATTCCCTCTCTTTTGTGGTACAAAAAGAATAAACTAAATCTGTTGGAACAAAAATTTTTTTTAAATACTATTGACTGCTGAACGTGCTGGTAAGTTTCAGTGAATTACTTGATGTTTAATGTTAATTCTCATATTCATTGAATGATAATCATCTATTTGTTTTTCCTGTGCAGAGCAATGCCTCAGTGGATTCTCTAGTGGACAACAGACAAGTCTTCATCCGGACAGGCAGATATAAGGTGAGATGAGCTTTATATTACTTTATTCGCTATTATAGTACTTTTATAGGAAGATTTTCAGTAGATTTAATGTCTATGCGTTCTTTCGTATACATAAATGTTTAATCTTTCCCCATTCATGTTATCAGACTCAATAAGGCTTCGATACATTTCTATTAACCTAACTTAATCTTGTTTCTAAATATCTTTGAAAATATATGGGTGTTGGGCTACCTCTCTCTCTCTCTCTCTCTCTCTCTCTCTCTCTCTGTTGGGCTACCCCTCCTCTCTCTCTCTCTCTCTCTCTCTCTCTCTCTCTCTGTGTTGGGCTATCCCTCCCCCCCTGTGTGTTTGTGTGTGTGTTGGGCTACCCACTCTCTCTCTCTCTCTCTCTCTCTCTCTCTCTCTCTCTGTGTGTGTGTGTGTGTGTGTGTTAGGCTACTCTCTCTCTCTCTCTCTCTCTCTCTCTCTCTGTGTGTGGAGGGGGGTTTCTATCTCCACTTATCCAAATAACTGTAACTATTAGGATGAAATTCCTCCAAAATCAGGACAAAAGGAGAGGCTCATAATAACTCCAACCGAGTAGGCTGTCTAGTAAGCTAGTAAGCTGTCTACTTTAAGTAACGACTGGATTATATAAGAAGATATTCAGTTACTTCAATACACTTCTATGATATGTTTCAAACGTATAATTGAAATGCCAGAGTATGGTATGTTGTGTATAAACCTCTCTCTCTCTCTCTCTCTCTCTCTCTCTCTCTCTCTCTCTCATAAATGCACCCCATATACATATCATCATCATCATCATCTCCTACGCTTATTGACGCAAAGGGCCTCAAGGTTTATATATATATATATATATATATATAGTATATATCATCATCAGTCGTTACTTGTCCACTACAGAGCAACGGCCTTAGACATGTCCTTCCACTTCCGTCTGTTTATGGTCTTTCTATTCCACACTCGCAAATTTTCGTAGCTCGTCAATCCATCGTCTTCTCTTCCTTCCCCTGCTTTTTTTTTATAATCTCTAGAGACCCATTATTCTAATTCTTAATGTCCATCTATTGTCTGTCATTCTCATTATATGTACTCCCCATGTCCATTTCGTTTTCTTACATATCGTTAGAATATCCTCTACTTTAGTTTCCTCTCTTATCCATGTTGCTAGTTGTCTGTCTCTCAGTGTTATTCCAATCATTATTCTTTCCATAGCACTTTGACTTGTAACTAGCTTATGTTCTAAGGCTTTAGTAAGGCTCAAGTTTCCTATGCCTAAGTTAATACTGGTAAGACAATCTGATTAAATACGTTTATTTTTAGAGAAAGTGGCACTTTACGTTTCACAATGTCATTTTGTTTACCAATAGCTCTCAATCAAATGCTTATCCTTCTTTTGATTTCGATCTCAGTATCCTGGGGAAATGCTTACTGGCTGTCCTATGCACGTACAATATATCCATTAATAGTCCCTAGAGGGTCGTCCATAACTCTTATTTGTTGTCTCTCTGGATTTTCATTGAACATTATATTAGATTTACTTATATTCCTTTTCAGGCCTACATTTCAGCTTTCTCTAAACAAATCTTCAATCATCTTTTGTAATTCTTCCCATGATTCACTAAACACAACTATGCCATCTGCAAATCTTAAGTTTTTAAGGTATCCTCCATTAACATTAACTCCTTAAGTATCATAATCTAGTCTTTTTAACTTCTCCTAGGAACACTGAGTAATTTAGGAGGGATGGGGTCACCCTATCTGATTCCTTTGTCAATCAGAATTTTCACACTATCTTTACGTAGTTTTAGGATGGCTTTACTTCTTGTATAGATATCTACAAGTGTTCTAATATAAGATTCTTCTATTTTTTGTTTTTGAAGGGTTTTCATTACTGCTGAGGTTTTGACAGAACCAAAAGCTTTCTCATAGTCTATAAATGCCATGAATAGGGGTTTGTCATACTCTGCTGGTTTTTCCATTATCTGGTTAATTACATGGATATGGTCAGTTGTTGAATACCAACTTCTAAAGTCTGCCTGCTTTCTTGGATGATTTCATTCTAGCTGCCTTTCTATTTGGCCTATTATGATCTTTGTAAGTATTTTATATATTACGGAGAGTAAAGTTATTGGGGGCGGGGTGGGTAATTTTACAAGTCTTTCGTGTCCCTTATGCATATAACTCCATATATATATATATATATATATAGTATATATATACACATATATATATATATATATATACACATATATATACATATATATGTATATATATATATATATATGTGTGTGTGTGTGTGTGTATATGTACACATATATATATATATATATATGTGTGTGTGTGTGTGTGTGTGTGTGTGAGTATATACATGTATATATATAATTTATATATATATGTATATACATGTATATACATGTATATATATATAATTTATATAAATATATATATATATATATATATATATATATATATATATATATATACTGTATAAGTGCTTGTGTTCATTAACAAATGTATATAAAAACATGTATATAAGTACACAAACATAATATATATATATATATATATATATTATATATATATATATATATATATAAGCAAACACACATATATACACATATATACATATATATTTATATCCACACATATATATATATATATATACATATATATATATATATATATATACACACACACACATATATATATATATATACACAATTACACATATATATACATATATATATATATATATATACATATATATATATATATATATATAAGTTAAGAAAGCTAAAGCTCTGGTCAAACAAAAAACAAAAAACAAAAAACAGTGCGTGTATTTCCAAAATATATGAACAAACTCAAATAATGCAATAGTTTTGAAACTGCCATCTGTTGGCGATTCTATGAATTACATCATGTCGGTAGTTTCAACATTACTATTATCTATAATCCGTGGCACCTATTTTTACAAATTATTTTCATCTGGTTTGACTTTTTGGAAATGTTGTAACGCCAATACATTCATGATATGGGTGAAAAAATATTAGACTATGCACAATTGATTGATAATCTACACTATATATATATTATTCTTTTAAATCACTTTAGGACACTTTAAGATCCCAACAGCGATTTAGCTTGAGTCAATCACACGTGTGATTGATCAGTTGATTGGCACGTGATTTATGGCATGATTGATCGCAAGATTGATGGCAATAGTACTAAGTAATGCAGTCAGACCATTATAATTCGCCTCAGGTTAGGTTTAAATGAATGTTCAAGTCCCCTAGAATGAGCAGGCACATGATTGATAGAATGATTGAAAACATAATTGATGGCATGATTGAACACATGATTGATGGTATGATTAATCACATGACGCATGATTGATCGCTAAATAAATGACCAACAATGCTCAAGTTTACAAAAAGTACGGTACTGTTCACCCTTATTACGTACATTATAAGAACACAAACAAGAAAATAACATTGATAATAAAAAAAATGAATCAATAATGTTAAAACTAACATGCAAAGAAACAAAGAGTAATAATAATAATTATAATAAAACAAAATGCAAAAGAAGTGTGTTCACACTTACGTTCAGCCGCGAAGAGAAGTAATATTGAGTCCTGTTTTTAACGTAATCCAAAAAACGATAGAAAAACGCAATATTTAGACGAGTACCACTCGATATGGTGGGTTGAGGATCACCATCACACTCACTATCACTGCTAGACACCGTCTCGAGTATTAACATTATCTAAAATAGCAAATAAACTTGAAAAACACCGAGGGAGTTCGGGAGAAGTTTAGACTTGAACCGCGTGCCACAGATGTAAACAAAAAGTGACAACAGCACTAAAATTATGTTTTCAGATTGTGTATCGGTAGAGTTTTTCTTATTTCGTGTTAAAATATAATTATATTATTAATTTTCAAACGTTGTTTGATTATTATGAAGCAATAAAAAAAATTAATGTAGAATTATTTAGTTTACGCTACCCTATGTCATCCTTGCTTCATACACAGTGGGGGCGGAGCTAATATCTGTGACGTCATGGGGGCGGAGCTAATATCTGTGACGTCACGGAGTCCCATTGAATAATGAAGAAACTTCATTTTTATACATTTAACCCAGTGCATAGTGTGGTAGATCTTTTCATTTCTTTATTAAACTGTATGAATACGATTTCTTTGTATAATTATTGTATTTATTGAGTCTGTTAATGTAACTAATAGACGAAAGTACCAACTCCAATCAAGGCTTTTCATTTTCATCTTTAGTGGCTATAATGCATTCTATATTCCTCACGTGTCAGCTTTCGTGATTTCTATGCACACACAAACTTTATTAGTTCGTTAATCCATCGTCTTCTTTTTCTTTCCCTGCTTCTTCTGTCTACATATATGTGTATGTATATATATATATATATATATATAGAGAGAGAGAGAGAGAGAGAGAGAGAGAGAGAGAGAGATAGATTTACATTCGGTTTAACTCTCCTTTCTCAGATGACTCTCTATTCCACTTTTAGATATCTTTTATTATTATTATTATTATTATTATTATTATTATTATTATTATTATTATTATTATTATTATTATCACGTGCTCAACATAAAAGCCTTTTTTTTTTTTTTTAAGTTTTGAAGTTCCACCGATTCAACTACCTGATTAGGACAATCACTCCACAACTTGGTAACAGCTGGAATAAAACTTCTAGAATACTGTGCAGTATTGAGCCTCATGATGGAGAAGACAGTACAAAAAACCAGTTAATGAATTATCTAGGCCTATGTGTACAACTTCCCTCAAAGTATAGATAGAGAGGTACATGTGGTAATTAACTTCCTGCATTTAGATATCAACTAATTTAACTTCTATCTTTTAGGGTGTGACAGTCGCTATCAAGAGGCTTTATAAGGAAAGAATAGAGGTTGACAGACCAACGTTGATACAACTGAAAAGGGTAAGTGGGCATAAAAAATTATATATATATATATATATATATATATATATACATATATATATATATATATATATATTATATATATATATGACAATTTTTCACATTTAATCACGTTTTTCGATTGGTAAGCTACTGTAACCTCGATTTCCACTTGGCCCGGGTTCGAATCCTTGACCACCCAGAAGCTGTTCTCATAGAGTTAACTCCCTCTTGGGTCTCTGATCCCAAGACAGAGCGAATTCAATATCAAGAGGTATTTATCTTATGTGTGTATATATATATATATATATATGTGTGTATGTATGTATGTTTATATATATACATATATTTATATATATATATATACATATATGTATATATATATATATATATATAGGTCTCTCTCCATTTCGGATGAAAAGCATCAGAGAGGTACGTATGTAAAGACATTGGGACCGGGAAGTCCATTCAATAACATCGTAACAAATACATATATGAATTGATTGTTACAAAAAGATTACAATAATCAAACACTAAGTAACATATACTAGTGCATAATACCTATGTATATCATTTACATAATTTCTTATATTCAAAGCCAATAAAATATGTTTTAATTTTGATTTTCTTTAAGATACACATTCCAACCGCTAATGCCTAAATTATAATTTTGAGTAGGTTGAAAACAATGCAATACTTTCGGTTGCTTTGAAACCCTGTGAGCAATGTTATTCCAAATGGCTTTTATATCTCATACCATTAACAAAAAAACCACAGGTTCCTCTTCTTAAAGGTTTAAAGGTCGCTCATGAATGGCAGAGATAAGAAACAGTGACTACCCTAGAGACTGACCATATAGTTATGATCCGCGTTCAAGCCCCCTCTCCACCAAAGGTAGGACCAGGGAGGGCCAGGTAATGGTTGCTGATGACTCAGCAGATAGACCTATAGGCTACCCCATACTCCCCAATCTTCGATCACAAGGAGGGTGAGGTTGCAGCGCCCAAAGAAACTAACGAGTTTGAGCTGTACTCAAACACCAGTCTGGCGTTCATCAGACAGGGTCTTTACCACATGGGCCACCAAAATGGCTGCTAATGACTCAGCAGGTAGACCTATGGGCTACCCCAAAACCCCTATCCTTAGCTCACAAGGATGGTGAGGTTACAGCGACCAAAGAAACTATCGACCTTGAACGGGACTCGAACCCCAGTCCGGAAGATCGCCAGGCAGGGAACACAGACACTTGTGACCTTAATTGGCTACTTACACTTCCCTTATCAGCAAGAATATCCACACGAGGAGGAACTCTACATAAAAGAACAATTTTGTGCCATCAAGAAAATAATTTGAAAACTAGTCTATCTTTTTTTTTTCACAAACAGCTGGAAAACATTGATCGGTATTAAAGAATCTAATGATCTCTTATCAAAGTATTTCCCCTGACTGTTAAAACGATCTTCCAAAGCCTTGACTGATGTTATCAACTCTACAGTATATAAAGAGGCGCAGATAGATAATTTACCTACATTATCTACCTTCGTGAATAACTAACTATACATCTACATGAAGCTCTTTTCAACACACACAAAAATAAAGAAATATTGTGGATGCAATTTCCCAGGACAGCAAGAAGTCAGAGTTGATAGAGGTGCATAATTTGTTGCCACTCTAGAAGGACAAGGAAATTTAATCCAGGCTTCCCTAAAACTTTTTGTACTGGGCCACTGATAAAAATACTTATTGAATTTTAAATTCAAAGGTTATGGGGTATGCACTTGGATATAATAAATTACAATAACCTTTATTTGTGTCCTGCTTACCATCAATATATTCTGTTAGAATTTGTAGTGCCATGTCTTAATTCTATTTTATATATTTATTTTCTATATATGTGGATTAGATCAAGTTGAGGGGTAGATGGAGATGGTTTGGTTATGCTCTTCGCACTCCCCTAGAGAGATTAGTTCACCAAACTTTCAACTGGGCTCCACAAGGCTCTAGAAGAGTTGGAAGACCCAGCCAATGAGGACTATGGAGCGTGAAGTAGAAGATGATGAATGGAGAAGTATTGATTTAAAAACTCAAGATAGAGACGACTGGCTAAATCTAACTGAGGCCCTTTGCCTCAATAGCCGTAGGAGGAGCTGATGATGAGCTGATTTTATATATATATATATATATATATATACATACATATATATATTATATTTATACATATATATATACATATATATTATATATATATATATATATATATATATATTCTAGCATATAATATATTTCTTACTCTCATGTATAAATAATGTATTATCTATCATGATGTATTCATTCTCTGAAATTATCTTTCAGTTGAAAGACCTACAATTCGACCACCTGGTTCACTTCATAGGAGTTTGTCTTGAGCCCAAGCCCTACTGCGCTGTTTTCACCGAATACTGTCCCAAAGGATCCCTTCAGGACATCCTGGAAAACGACGATGTCCAGCTGGATTCCATGTTTAAAATGTCCTTAATGCACGACATAGTTAAGGTAGGATTTTTTTGCAATTTAATGAGAAGAGTGGCTGAACTAATGAGGCGCATTTGCACTGACTCGCAGGGGTGCCCTTTTAGCTCGGAAATGTTTCTTACTAACTGATTGGTTTGACAAAACAATTCTAACTTATCAACTAGTAGGAAATTTATCCGAGCTAAAAGGATACACTGACTCGCACGGGTGCCCTTTTAGCTCGAAAAAGTTTCCTAATAGATGATTGGTTGGACAAAATAATTCTAACCAATCAGCTAACAGGAAAATTTTACGATCTAAAACGGCACACTGACTCGCAGGGGTGCCCTTTTAGCTCGGAAAAGTTTCCTGCTATCTGATTGGTTGGACAAAATAATTCAAACCAATCAGCTATTAGGAAACGTTTCCGAGCTAAAAGGGTACCCCTGCGAGTCAGTGGGTCCTTCTAACTCGAAAAAGTTTCCTACTACCTCATTGGTTTGACAAAATAATTCTAACCAATCAGCTAGCAGGAAACTTTTCCGAGTTAAAAGGGCACCCCTGTGAGTCAGTGTGTCCTTTTAGCTCGGAAACGTTTCCTATTACCTGATTGGTTTCACCAAATAATTCAAACCAATCAGCTAGTAGAAAACTTTTCCGAGCTAAAAGGGCACCCATCCAAGTCAGTGTAAATGCGCCTCATTAAAAAAAATATATATATATATAATTGTTTTCTTCAAACTGTTAATCCCTTTTTATTTCTCGCTGGAGTGTAAGCAATTTACCTTCATTATTGCAAATGATTAGAGGCTGTAAACTGATAACCTATTTCCTCCAACGATTCTCTCTTTCAGGATGAATGTACACTGTTAAGAAAAGTCGGTAAAAAAATGGTAAAAATCCTAGAATATATTTTGCCTTTTTAAAAACGGATATATTAACGTAAAGGAGTGATATTACGGTCACCAACCCGTAAAAGATAATAACTAAGTAGGGTAAAAATTACGGTCGCCTCTATTTTACTGAAATACGGCTGAGAACAGTAGATTTTTACGGAGAATTTTCGTTTTTAAACAATGTAGCTTGTTGGGACAGACGTAAAATTTCTGATTACAGGTCAAATGTTTTATTTATAGGGAAATTTTTGTTTATATTGGTTTGAAATACAATAATATGAAACCAGTTTTACGATTTACGAAATGATTTAGTGGTTACCTTGCCACAAATGGAGATGGTTGGGAGACAAACACAAGGTGGAGGCTTAGTCTTAGAGTTTAAAGATTTAAAGACCGCTCATGAATGGCAGAGGCAAGGGACAACAGTGTCATTGCTCTACCACGCAGGGCAATGACCTACAGACTTACCATATATCATATGATCAACGTCCAAGTCTCCTCTCCACCTGAGCTATGACCAGGGAGGACCAGCTAATGGCTGATGGTGACTCAGCAGGTAGACCTATAAGCTACCCAAAACCCTCCATCCTTAGCTCAAAAGGATTGTGAGGTTGCATCCAATAAAGGAACTAACAAGTTTTAGCGAGACTCGAACCCCTGTCTGGCGATCAACCAATAAGGTCACATCAACACTTAAAATACGGCATTCTAAGGTTAAGGTAAGGTTAAGGCTCCTAGGTTAGGTTAGGAACCTCAGGCTAGGTGGTTTTCTTACGTGTTTCACCCAGTCTCTCCTACCCAACTACAAAGTCACCTTTTTCTTATGATACGAATGCTTTGTTCCATCTTTTCCCTTCATAATTGGCAAAATCGACTCCTTCTTTGTCCCCCAGGGAATGGCCTTCCTGCACTGCAGCGAGATTCGAACGCACGGCAATCTGAAATCCAGCAACTGCGTCGTCGACTCCAGATTCGTCTTGAAGATCACAGACTTCGGTCTCCATCTGCTGGACGAGGGAGACAAGAATTACAATCCGGATTCTTACGCATACTGGAGAAGTAAGAGGATCGCATTTCTCCTGTATATTCAAGCTTTAAAATGCCTCGTTTATCTTTTATTTTTAATCATCTGGGATTAGTTGTGATTACGTTCACTATAACTGATATTATATCATTATATCCAAGAGTTTGAACTCATAGCATGTCGGTTTAAATGATTTTTCTGAGCATTCTTTTATGAAACTACAGATGTATTTCCAATTTTTGTTTTTATTGAAAGACTTGCACAGAATTACTAGATACTAAATAACACTTGATCACTGTATAGCTATTTCAAATGTGTGTGTATATATATATATATATATATATACAGTATATATATATATATATATATATGTGTGTGTGTGTGTGTGTGAGTTTGTGTGTGTGTACTTCATATTTCAGTGAGAATGCTTTTCATTATGAAATTATTCAAAGTAATATCATAAAAGAATTTCCATTAGATATATATTTCCAAGATTGAATCTGACATTGCATTCCAATAATGATCCATCTCTCTATCTATCTATCTATATATATATATATATATATATATACATAATCTTTTATATAACTCCTAATAAGGATATTCTTCCAAAAAAAAAAGGAAAGCTATGGACTGCCCCAGAGATCCTGAGGAACCCGAATCCTCCTCCGGAGGGCTCCCAGAAGGCGGACGTCTAACTCCTTCGCCATCATTGTCCACGAAATCATCTACAGGTTGGGCGTCTTCTACGTCAAGAACGAAGATCTGTCTCCCCAGCGTGAGTACTTTCATGATCTTAGTCCAGTTAATTTGCAACTCGTAAACTATAGTCAATTCTTTTCAATGAAGCAGAATTGCACTGACTCGCAAGGGTGCCCTTTTAGCTCGGAAAGGTTTCCTAATAGCTGATTGGTCGGACAAAAATACTTCCTACCAATCTGCCTCACTAAAAAGAATTGACTATAGAGTGGCACTTAGTAGAGCGCAGTCCTTCGCCGCAGCAGCTTATTTCTAGACCCTTTGCTCGACCTTGACCTTTGACCTTAATGTGTATTAATTAGCGTGGATTTTCATACACGCAAATATGAACCAAGTTTTAAGTCTTTGTGACAACGATGTTCAAATGAATGGCTGATTACGTGAATTGAACATTTTGCTTGACCTTGACCTTGACCTTTGACCTAAACATGTATGAATTGCGTGGATTTTCATACACTCAAATAGGAACCAAGTTTGAAGTCTTTGTGACAACGATGTTCAAACGAATGGCTGATTACGTGAATTGGACATTTTGCTTGACCTTGACCTTGACCTTTGACCTAAACATGTATGAATTGCGTGGATTTTCATACACTCAAATAGGAACCAGGTTTGAAGTCTCTGTGGCAACGATGTCCAAACTTATGGCTGATTACGTGAATTGGATATTTTGTTTGACAGTGACCTTGACCTTTGACCTAAACATGTATGAATTGCGTGGATTTTCATACACGCAAATATGAACCAAGTTTTAAGTCTTTGTGACAACGATGTTCAAACGAATGGCTGATTACGTGAATTGGACATTTTGCTTGACCTTGACCTTGACCTTTGACCTAAACATGTATGAATTGCGTGGATTTTCATACACTCAAATAGGAACCAGGTTTGAAGTCTCTGTGGCAACGATGTCCAAACTTATGGCTGATTACGTGAATTGGATATTTTGTTTGACAGTGACCTTGACCTTTGACCTAAACATGTATGAATTGCGTGGATTTTCATACACTCAAATAGGAACCAAGTTTGAAGTCTTTGTGACAACGATGTTCAAACGAATGGCTGATTACGTGAATTGGACATTTTGCTTGACCTTGACCTTGACCTTTGACCTAAACATGTATGAATTGCGTGGATTTTCATACACTCAAATAGGAACCAGGTTTGAAGTCTCTGTGGCAACGATGTCCAAACTTATGGCTGATTACGTGAATTGGATATTTTGTTTGACAGTGACCTTGACCTTTGACCTAAACATGTATGAATTGCGTGGATTTTCATACACTCAAATAGGAACCAGGTTTGAAGTCTCTGTGACAACGATGTCCAAACTTATGGCTGATTACGTGAATTGGACCTTTTGCTTGACAGTGACCATGACGTTTGACCTTGACCTTCTAAAATTTAATAATTTCCAGCTATTTACATAATAGTTAATCCCTGCAAGTTTCAATACTCTACGATTAAAATTGTGGCCAGGAAGCTGTTCACAAAAACACACACATACACACAGACAGTGGGTAAAACATAACCTCCTTCCAACTTCGTTAACGGAGGTAATTAGGGTTTTGACACCTTGTTTCCAAGATTTGTACCAAGTAACCAATGTTTATAGCAAAGAAAAACTTATTGAAGTTCGTACTTACGTATCCTGACATGAGCAAACACGGGAAATGCCAAATCTCGTCAAAACATTGGCTAAATTGATGCAAAGTCTGGCACCAAATCTCCTAGAGACACTGAGCCACTGCTTGGCGAAACTTGTAAAACTACATACATACATACATATACCAAGGCACTTCCCCCAATTTTGGGGGGTAGCCGACATCAACAATGAAACAAAAAAGGGGATCTCTCCTCTCTACGTTCCTCCCAGCCTGACAAGGGACTCAACCGAGTTTAGCTGGGACTGCTAGGGTGCCACAGCCCCCCACCCTCCCCCGTTATCCACCACATATGAAGCTTCATAATGCTGAATCTCCTACTGCTGCTATCTCCGCGGTCATCCAAGGCACCGGAGGAAGCAGCAGGGCCTACCGGAACTGCGTCACTACTGTATTATCATTATTATTATTATTATTATTATTATTATTATTATTATTATTAGCTAGGTTACAACCCTAGTAGGAAAAGCAGGATTCTATAAGCCCAAGGGCTCTAACAGGGAAAAAATAGCCCAGTGAGGAAAGGCAGTAAGGAAATAAATAAACGATATAAGAAGTAAAGAAAATTGAAATGAGATATTTTAAAAACATTAAAAACAGTAAACTAGATATTTGATATATAAACTATAAAATAACTCATGTGAGTCTGTTCAACATAAAAAACATTTGCCGTAAGTTTGAACTTTTGAAGTTCCACTGATTCAACTACCCGATTAGGAAGATCATTCCACAACTTGGTCACAGCTGGAATAAAACTTTGGATAGAAGGCATTGGAGAGGACGCATCAGGCAACCGACCCCTTAATGTAAGGATAACGGTGGGGGAAGAAAAGGAGTTCTAATGAATCACTTCCTAAGGATTTGTATATAAAACTTACGTTAAGTTACATATAACATTTACTAAGGAAAGCTTCATTTCAAGAATTTATTAGGTTTTTTTCTCCTCTTAATAAAATCTTTTTTATTCTTGCTTCTTAGGAAATCTTCCTTCCTCTTTTCATATCGACCTCGGGTTGAGAAGGGGGCCAAGTTGCCTTTTGCAACTGGAATTGAAAAGATACACCACCACTCAATGAGGCAATTTCTTTACATACAAAATAGCGAATACTTGTAATAGACTTCCAGCGGAGGTAGTAAACACTAACAGGGTAAACAAGCTCAAGAATAAGTTAGACAAGATCATAAAAAACTCTCTAAATCCATAAACTAAATCGCTCTACCAAAGAGAAAATGAAGTGTCCCCGAATGGACTAAAAAGTCTTTGTGACATCTAAAATCCTTGTAACTCATTGTAACTGTATAGTTTTGAAAATACAATGAGAAAAACACTTAAAAAGATTGTGAAATTACAGAATGTATTCAATTTTCAACTTACGAAATTTTCGACGTGTTACCTCCGCCCGGCGCATGAGCTACAAAGACAGCCCAATGAGTGGCTAAATTCTGGGTGCCAGTCTGAAGGCACCCAGTGTTAGCTCGGCGGTGAGGGAGTCTACAAGTGTCGTTTTCCGCTGCGCATTTCCTTGTGTTAAACAAAGACAATGACGTCGTTTTTAATTGATTTATAGATTCCGTCAAATTTCGTGAAGTGTAGTTTTTTTTAGTTTCTTAGTGCATTTCAGTGCCCCCGTTCTATCAAGCCCAATTTCTATTGACTCTAGTGTCAATATATAAGCCAGTATACAACGTGCTTCAGACGAAATGGTCAGCATTATGGGGGATATTTCTTAAAGAGTATTAAACTCATCGGGATCATTTATCTATATCCGATTGATATTTCTTTTTTTAGAAGTTGAAACTCCACTAATCGCCATTTAAAATAAAAACGGAAAAGGCTATTTGACTCTTAATTAACTGGAAATAACATTCTGGAAATAATGACATTAAATCATTTTTAATAGAGACAATAATTACTCCTCATGTATGAAATACCATTTAATAAAATGACTGAAAATATTGCTGCAAGTCAACACCACAATATCGAACTACATACCCTGAAATTTTTCAACTCTTTTTAATATCATATTTGATACTAAAATTTCTAAAGCATATCTTTAATGTATTCGTATGTAGTACTGCTTCTCTTACAACTGAATAATTAAGAAATTAATGTAAAATCTACTCAATTAATTCTCTATTGATATATGAAATACAAAAGTGAATTGTGAAGGAATCATGACAACATGGAAGCGATCTCTGGCCAGAAGGAACTTTAAAAACAATGCCAGCCAACTTTAAGCTCGCTGTTAGAAAGACAAAAAGCAAACGCCAAAGGTCAGAAGTTGCCGAATGAAATATCGCCTGGAATATTCCTAAGTGAGGTATTCCACCCTCCAGGGAGATGCTTGACAACCCTCCAGGGAGAGGGACACAAGGACAGCCATAAATTAAAGACGTTTCTTGCGCTGCATATACAAAAGGAAGAAGAAAATAGAGGGGGATGTGAAGCAGATTAATAATACATAAAGAGGTGATCTGAACATACCCTGCCAGAGTGCAATTGGGTAGGAGATATTTAGGATCAAAATATTTACTTTAAGAGAACTTGCAATCATAGCCATATTTAGGTCCTTTTTTCAAAAACACAGATAGAAGACTTCTGCGGGCGAATTCACAATAAACAAACACTGATTGAAGAAAACTCTCTGAGGGCAAATTCATATCAGAAAAACCCAGCTAGAAGAAAATTGTCTGAGGGCAAATTCACATCAGACAAAACCAGCTAGAAAAAAATCCTCTGAGGGCAAATTCACATCAGACAAAACATGCTAGAAGAAAATTCTCTGAGGGCAAATTCACATCAGACAAAACCAGCTAGAAGAAAACTCTCTGAGGGCAAATTCACATCAGACAAAACCAGCTAGAAGAAAATTCTCTGAGGGCAAATTCACATCAGACAAAACCAGCTAGAAGAAAACTCTCTGAGGGCAAATTCACATCAGACAAAACCAGCTAGAAGAAAATTCTCTGAGGGCAAATTCACATCAGACAAACCCAGCTAGAAGATAAAGCTAAGGGAAAATTTACATCAGACAAACCTAGCTAGAAGAAAAAGCTCTGAGGGGAAATTCACATCAGACAAACCCAGCTAGAAGAAAATTCTCTGAGGGGAAATTCACATCAGACAAACCCAGCTAGAAGAAAATTCTCTGAGGGCAAATTCACATCAGACAAACCAGCTAGAAGAAAAAGCTGAGGGAAAATTTACATCAGACAAACCTAGCTAGAAGAAAACTCTCTGAGAGAAAATTCACATCAGACAAACCCAGCTAGAAGGAAAAGCTCTGAGAGCAAATTCACAACAGACAAACCCAGCTAGAAGAAGAAGCTCTGAGGGCAAATTCACATCAAACAAACACAGCTAGAAGAAGACTATCTGAAGGTGAATTCACAACAAACTATCCCAGCTAGAAGAAGACTCTTTGAGGGCAAATTCACATAAACAAAGCCAGCTAAAGATGTTCAAATGCTGAATTAACAACAAATAAACCCAGGTTATCGACTAAAGGGCGAAAGCTTGACGGTATCTTGGAGCAGACCAAAGATTAATCTTCCTTTTCATCTTCATTAGAATCAAAATGTCCTCAGAACCGGTATCCCTCTTATCACATGTTACGCCGGTCACAGTTACTCCTGCACCTGACGGAGTCCCCGAAGGGGATACACTCTATAATGAAGAGACCAGCCCTACGTTGAAGAAATGCAGTCCCTCTGGGAAAGAGAAAGGAGGACGTAATACCCTCACCTTGAATTCCCTGACCCCTTCCGGAGGCTTTCTTTCTCCCCTTGAATGCACGACTCCCAAGGGGCCTGGTAGCCGTTCTTTCTGCGTCCTGGACTGCCGATACTGTCGATACGTTTGCGAGGGGCGTATATGTCCGTCTCCCGTTCCCAGCCCGAATTCTAGGTCCTCCAGAGGATTCTTTCCATCCAGAGGACCAACGGACAGTGAGTATTGGACGCTCTTTTCTATTCTCAGGTTACGATTGAAGAAATGAATGCACTCCTAAATCAATAGTTATCTGAAGAAGTATAAATCATTAAAAGCAAAGAATAATCTAATAGTTTGTTAAGAATTTCACGTCATATTGTGGGGTTAAGATCTACCTGCCAATGCTTATCGATGTATAATGAAAAAGAAATCTTGCTCGGAAAAGTATATGCATTTATACATATATACAGGATACGTATGTGGGTATAGATTGGCATTGAAAGGCCGTAAACAGACGCTAGGGGCAGGACTTGTCTGAGAGGCCTTTGTCTTGTAGTGGACTAGTTAAGGCAGAGGATTATATGTATACAATATATATATATATATATATACATATATATATATATATATATGTATGTATATTTATATATATATGTATGTATGTATATATATATATATATATGTGTGTGTGTATATATATGTGTGTATAATATATATATATATATATATATGTGTGTGTGTATATATATGTGTGTATAATATATATATATATATATATATGTGTGTGTATATATAAATGTGTGTATAATATATATATGTATATATATATATGTGTGTGTGTGTATGCATATATATGTATATATACAGTATATATATATATATATATATATATACATATATGTATATATATATGTGTGTGTATAATATATATATATGTATATATACGCATATATATGTATATATATATGTGTGTGTGTGTATGCATATATATATATATATATATACAGTATATATATATATATATATATATAATGAATTAAAAATATTTGAAGCTGGCATATTTGACTCATTGTTAATTGTCTCATACAAACCATACATTAAAAACATCAGATAATTCAGACTTAAGGAAAGAAGAAAAAAGATAATCAATTAAAAAAGAAATCAGAACTAAAGTTTGATCTACGATCATTTATACAGGTAATAAAAATTCTTTGTAAGATATTTCTCTGAGTAGAATGATCAACAGGAATTACTGTGTTGAATTTTAACCAGAGTTTACCTTATGGCCATTTCTGAGTTAATGGACAGATAAGCAGTATTTGAGATTTTAATTAAAGGCTTAAAGGCCACTCATGAATGGCAGGGGCAAGGGACAGTGACATTGCCTTATCGAGCAGGACAATGCCCTAGAGACTGACCATATACACATAAAATCAGCGCCCAAGCCCCCCTCTCCATCCAAGCTTGGACCAAGGAGGGCCAGGAAATGGCTGCTGATGACTCAGCAGAGACCTCTAGGCTCCATAAACCACCCATCATTAGCTCATAAGGATGGTGAGGTTGCAGCGACCAGAGGAACTTAACGAGTATGATCAGGACTCGAACCCCAGTCTGGCAATCACCAGGCAAGGACACCACCACCAGGATACCACAACCTTTTGGTTCTTAGCCTAAAAACATGACAGACGCCTCACACGTCTCTGGAACTGTCGACCTAACCGCGCCAGGACTCCTCGCTGCTGGGAGGAAGGACGAAGGTGACTGGTACAACAACACAGGAACATACGCTACCGGGGTCTAAAGCGATGCCAGGCAGGGCAGCCGATCGGGACTACGGTCTATCCCCAAAGCCAAAGCAAAGTCCTTCAAAAAGAAGGCAACTGTTCTTACCCCCCATACAAAATGTGTAAAAAATCTTTAATAGAAGAAGAAATTTAATTACCTTCTGAAAATGGGAGTTATTATAGAGTAAAAAATATCCAGGAATATCTTAAATCAACATAACTTTCAGTGTCATGTTATATTTCAACGCTTCCAATATTAGATATGATATTTAACATTCATGAAAAGATAAACAATGTTATTTATTGCCTTTACAATAGTTATAATGCAAGACAAATATATATACTTGGAACAACTATATCCATTATAATCTGATATTTTTTTTCGTATTTTCATTTCAAAGATAATCCCCAGTGAACTTATGAAACATAAATCAGGAGAATATCAATTTTGAATCTTAAAAAAAAATCTTTAATTGATTCATTAATTTCTAATTAATCTTCTTTACCTTATTTATCTATTATAAACTATCAAAAATTGATACTTTTTTCAGCAGAGATCTGACAGTGATTTTAGATTTCTGGATTCATTTGAATCTCTAGGCAGCTCTTCTAGGAGGCCAATCCAAAATCAAACCATTGTTCTCTAATATTGGGTAGTGCCATAGACTCTGTGTCATGGCCTTCTATTGTCATGGATAAGAGTTCTCTTGCTTGAGGGTACACTCGGGCTCACTATTCTATCTTATTTCCATTCCTCTTGTTT
>NW_027168893.1:195000-227500 GCF_036898095.1 Palaemon carinicauda | reverse complement strand
GTATGTATGTATATACAGTATATATATATATATATATATATGTATATATATACACATATGTATATATACATCTATATATATATGTATATATATATATATATATACATACATAAAAGGAACATAGAATAAGCAACCTCCATTAGCCTTTAAGGAAGCTCAATGCTCATCAAATCTCAAATTATTCTAATGAGAGATAGAGGCAATTAACAAGGTATCCATTAATTAGGCCCTCTGGAAACACAGATGTCCAATTATGGATTTATATAGGATTGTATGCCTAGACTAACTGGTCTTTAGATCGTATGGCTGAGTCAGGAATTCTTCTTAATACATTTTACAGTAGTTGTAGTTTGGTCATTTTTTCTTCAGACTTCAGAGTTTTAATCCAATTTTTCACTAAAATTTGTTTATATCTGATAGTGATTATATTATTGCAATATTAATCATTGGTGATCCTTCATAAATTTATATATATATATATATATATATATTATATATATATATATATTTATATATATAAATATATATATTTATATATATACATATATATATACATACATATATATATATATATATATATATAAATACATATACATATATATAAATATATAAATAGTCATTATCATTTTTACTAGCTAAGCCATAACCCTGGTTGGAAAAGTTGGATGCTACAGTATAAAAGCCCAAGGTCTTCAACAGGGGAAATAACTCAATGAGGAAAGGATATAAGGAAACAGATACAATAACGTGCCTGAGTGTACCCTCAAGCAAGAGAACTCTACCCCAAGACATTGGAAGACCATGGTACACAGGCTATGGTACTACCCAAGACCAGAAAACAACTGTATCGTCAATTTTAATGAGAGCTGTTTTCATTGTGTTATTTTAACAATTAAAGGTTCGAAGGTCACTCATGAATGGCAGAGGCAAGGGACAGTGACATTGCCCTATCAAGCAAGACAATGCCATAGAGACTGACCATATATACATATGATCAGCGCCCAAATATACTCTCCACCCAAGCTAGGACCAAGGAGGGCCAGGCATTGGCTGCTGATGACTCAGCAGATAGACCTATAGGCTACCCTAACCACCCCATCCTCAGACTCAAACCCCAGTCTGGCCATCACCAGATAAGGATGTTACCACTAGGCCACCACATTCTTATCTTTAACGATATTCCTTAATTTTGTCTAGAAGTAGGTTTGCTGTAGAGACTAGCTGTAAACCTCCAAGTATGATCATCTGGCGGTCTTTGGCTGCATATTTGGTAATGGTGGGGCCATCCTTGAGCAATGTGCCTTGCCATATTGTTTTAATGGCTAGAAGCTGCAGGGCATTATCCTGGGCTATGGGTGCCTGTGACAGAAAGAGTGAGGGGAACCTCCTAGGTCTGCTCAATCAAAGACTGTCTGATATTGAAACCAGTTCTTAGGGTTGGTTCACACTATCGGTCCGGTCTCGCTCCGCTCTCGCTCCGCTCTCGCTCCAGTCTCGGTCCAGTCTCGGTCCGTCAAATATTGTTACATGATTTTAAATGGAAGCATTCACACTGGCGCTCCGGTCCGCTCTTGCTCCAGTCTTGCTCAGGTGATGATAGGAAAAAAATTCAATGTGTACAATAACAGGCTAATGTTCACTGTGTAAATACATTTCCTAGTATCACTGAACAATATTCCTATACTATTATGCTTTTTCCTTATATCTATAATTTTGCCAAGACACTGATCGGACCGAGAGTGTGAACACCCCAGTATATAGACCCAACCGAGGGCAAACCGATAATGTGAAACCACCCTAAGAAATCTGCCGGCTTGTCTACAGTGGAAGTGTACTGCAGATAAAGGTGGTGCTGTTCCTGTAGTTGGGATATTGTTTTGACTCACCTGGCCCAAATCAATCTAAATTTTGATTGAAAATGACATGTTTAAGCCACGGGGCTGTCCCAAAATAAATGTAATTTAGAAACTAATTCCTTCATTTGAAGCAGGTGATGTCTGTAGAATACAGCTTCTCAGAGAAATCCCAGTAACAATATCATGTTATGGGTCACCATGCACTGCCTATAAAGGAGACATGCCTTACAGTCCATACTTGAGAAATTTGAACAGACACTATAAGTCTTGGTTGAGGCATCAGCAAAACATAGAGCCCTCTCTTGTGAAAGCTATTTTAAGTAGTTTCTCATATTGCTTGAGCAGTTAAAGAGCCCATTTCATAGCCCCACAATGGGTTCATGCAATGTGTGATCATCTTCATATAATTAATACAGAAAAAGTTTGCCCTATACTATCACTACTGTTAGCAATGCCAACAGGTCAAAGCTAATAATGAAGTAGCATATTATCCTGTTTTATAAACTTCTGTGGAAGGACAATCAATTATTTTCAGATTTGCTTATGTAGTTTCCCCAGTAAGACGTTAACTATAAGAAACTGGCAAAGGAGTGTGTGCAATTATGACCCTAACTTTGGGTTCTGTTGTATACCTTTTTACAATTTTCCGTCGTTTTTTATTCTACTTTCTCCACATCCTACATTTTCTCACCTAATTTGAAAGCTATTGTCAACTCTCCTGCTGAAAGATTGCCCAATATCTGGTTTTATGTCTGTATGAAAATCTGGGTTTATATCGGTAAGGCATACAATTTTTAAATAGTCGACATCTCCAGAACAACCGCACCAATTTAGGTGAAGATGATCAAGGTTCTTTAGATGATGGTCCACAGCGTTTTACAGGAGGAACGATTAAATTTGGAGGGATCCTTTGAAAATCTGCTAGAAAAGAAGTGAAAAATGTTCTGGAGAGCCTCCTTGGGCAGTGAAGGCCAGTGTTCGACCAAACCAGGTCCTCCATCCCTTGAGACATGACATTCTCCTCATAAATTATAGATTCTATTTCAGTAACACCATGGTCAGAGTAGGAGGGACGGGGTCACAAAAGGGTATCATATTTTAAGGGTATAATTTACGTAGCAATATGCAGTGTACCGAACGTGTTTTACACACGCTCGTACTCTGTAACGGTATTTTCTTTTTTATTGTATATCTCGCTCTACACCTCACTGTTAACAGAACCTGTTTAAGCCTGTCTTTTCATGAATTATTTTGTTTGCATTTTTGTGACTTTCTCATCCTGAATCTTTTGTATATAAACTCTCTATTTATTTATATGAAGTATGTTGGAATCACTTCGCCTCTCAGTTACAGCCTAGCGGCTCATTCTCACATTGATGGTACATGGCTCCCCACACTGGTGACTGCCAAGTGCTGGTCAATCCAATGGTCACCAATGTGAGAGTGAACCATTAGGTTCTAACTGAGCGGCGCGGTGAATGCAACTACCTTTATTTCAACAGATAGCGAATTTATATACAACCAGTTTAGGACAAGAAGGTCACAAAAACTCAAACAGAATAATTCCTGAAAAGACAGGCTTAAACAGAGTCTGTTAATTTTATCCTTTTTCTAAGTTTCTTTAAGATTAAGTCAATTCTTTGTCATTTCTTACTTTCTCTCATCCACTATAATTCTTTCTTTCCCTATTCCAGCATTCTCTTTTATTCTATTTTCTCTAAAGTAAATAATTTTACATGATTTTCTTTAAAAGGTTTACTAACATTTCCCATCTACTTCTCTCAAATCCAAAAAACTCATTATTATTATTATTATTATTATTATTATTACTAGCAAAGCTACAACCTTAGTCGGAAAAGCAAGATGCTATAAGCCCAAGGGCTCCATCAGGGAAAAATAGCCCAGTAAGGAAATAAAATAAGAAAATAAATAAACGATCTAAGAAGTAATGATAAATTAAAATAATATATCTTAAAAACATTAACAACATTATAACAGATATTTGATATATAACTATAAAAGGACTTATGTAAGCCTGTTCAACATATCTATATAATATCAACCCACATTTTACAAATTTTTTCTTCATAGTTATATAACAAAAGACAATTTTTCTTGCGAGATAAAACTTTTATATAAAGAAAATTCTAAATATTAATATCTTAAAGACGAGTTCCCAAAACCTTCCAAATTCGTTTGTTCCAAATCCAAATCAATAAGTGGATGTAGGTCTGAGAGAGAGAGAGAGAGAGAGAGAGAGAGAGAGAGATGAGGAGTAGAATTTGTCTTTTTAAAGCTATCCAATACAACTCTCTCTCTCTCTCTCTCTCTCTCTCTCTCTCTCTCTATATATATATATATATATACATATATAAATTTATATATTTATACATATAAATTTATATATTTATATATACATACATACATATATATATATATATATATATAAAACATCCCTTATCTGAGTGGGGATACCTTAACCTGGTGATCAGCAAAGCTGTACCAGTCAGGGTCATTCATACTAGGTTGGTTTGCTGTAGGCCGTGGCAGTAAATCACTGTAATGGATTACATATAAAGATCGTGACACCTGAAGTCTCATTATCATTTGAGAAAAATACATTCTCTCTCTCTCTCTCTCTCTCTCTCTCTCTCTCTCTCTCTCTCTCTCTCCGTTTCCGGTGACCATTACGTCAACCTTTTCTTTTTTCTTCAACCTTGGATGTCTATGCAATTTATCTCTATTATAGCCAATAACTTGATCAAACTACTCCATTAAAATCTCTCTCTCTCTCTCTCTCTCTCTCCTCTCTCTCTCTCTCTCTCTCTCTCTCAATATTTCTATTTGGAAACATTGTTCTTTAAATCTAGCTTAGGTTGAGCCGTTCCCAATAATAAATTTCAGATTCTTTTCTGCAAACATACAAAAACAACCAGAGTCATTAGCAAGCACATAAGTAGAGAAGTACTCATATACATATACAAATTTATATATACATATACATATATATATATATATATATATATATATACATTCATAGAATAATAATAATAATAATAATAACAACTATAATAATAAAAATATTAATAATGATAATAATAATAATCATAACAATAACAATAATAATAATAATAATAATAACAACAATAATAATAAAAATATTAATAATGATAATAATAATAATAACAATAACAAAAATAATAATAATAATAATATAAAAAATAATAATAATAATAATAATAATAACAATAATAATAAAAAATATTATTAATAATAATAATAATAATTAGTGTAGACTACTGTTCTGGCATCAGACCAACCAGTTATGTAACTCAGAGCTAAGCTAAAGGATATCCAGAGCCAAGATAAAGGATATCCAGAGCCAAGCTAAAGGATATCCAGAGCCAAGATAAAGGATATCCAGAGCCAAGCTAAAGGATATCCAGAGCCAAGATAAAGGATATCCAGAGCCAAGCTAAAGGATATTCAGAGCCAAGATAAAGGATATTCAGAGCCAAGATAAAGGATATCCAGAGCCAAGCTAAAGGATATCCAGAGCCAAGATAAAGGATATCCAGAGCCAAGCTAAAGGATATCCAGAGCCAAGATAAAGGATATCCAGAGCCAAGCTAAAGGATATCCAGAGCCAAGATAAAGGATATCCAGAGCCAAGCTAAAGGATATTCAGAGCCAAGATAAAGGATATTCAGAGCCAAGATAAAGGATATCCAGAGCCAAGCTAAAGGATATCCAGAGCCAAGATAAAGGATATCCAGAGCCAAGCTAAAGGATATCCAGAGCCAAGATAAAGGATATCCAGAGCCAAGCTAAAGGATATTCAGAGCCAAGCTAAAGGATATTCAGAGCCAAGATAAAGGATATCCAGAGCCAAGCTAAAGGATATTCAGAGCCAAGATAAAGGATATTCAGAGCCAAGCTAAAGGATATTCAGAGCCAAGCTAAAGGATATCCAGAGCCAAGATAAAGGATATCCAGAGCCAAGCTAAAGGATATTCAGAGCCAAGCTAAAGGATATCCAGAGCCAAGATAAAGGATATCCAGAGCCAAGCTAAAGGATATTCAGAGCCAAGCTAAAGGATATCCAGAGCCAAGATAAAGGATATCCAGAGCCAAGCTAAAGGATATCCAGAGCCAAGATAAAGGATATCCAGAGCCAAGCTAAAGGATATTCAGAGCCAAGCTAAAGGATATTCAGAGCCAAGATAAAGGATATCCAGAGCCAAGCTAAAGGATATTCAGAGCCAAGCTAAAGGATATTCAGAGCCAAGCTAAAGGATATTCAGAGCCAAGCTAAAGGATATCCAGAGCCAAGATAAAGGATATCCAGAGCCAAGCTAAAGGATATTCAGAGCCAAGCTAAAGGATATTCAGAGCCAAGCTAAAAGATATTCAGAGCCAAGCTAAAGGATATTTAGAGCCAAGCTAAAGGATATTCAGAGCCAAGCTAAAGGATATCCAGAGCCAAGCTAAAGGATATCCAGAGCCAAGCTAAAGGATATTCAGAGCCAAGCTAAAGGATATCCAGAGCCAAGCTAAAGGATATTCAGAGCCAAGCTAAAGGATATCCAAAGAATTAACAACAAATCAACCTCTGGAAAAGCGAGTTACATTCGAAACAAGAAATACAATACATTACATCATTGTCCCTTGTTATGCTATTCTTAATCAATATTTTATATAAATATGCAAATATATTCAAACACTCCACTGTTAGAAATTTGCCGTGAAGAAATGGTAAAAATATATTAATAAATGTTGTAAAAACGGGTTGTTGAATCGGTGGAATTTCAAAAGTTCAAACTTGCAGCGAATGTTTTTATGTTGAACAGGCTGACACAAGTCTTTTTATAGTTTATATATGAGATATATGTTTTAATGTTGTTAATGTTTTTGAAATATCTCATCCTGATTGTTCATTACTTCTTATATCGTTTATTTATTTCCTTTTTTCCTTCCCTCCCTGGGCTATTTTCTCTTGTTGGGACCTTTGGGCTTATAGCATCTTGCTTTTCCAATTAGGTTTGTAGCTTAATTAGTAATAATAATAATAATAATAATAATAATGATGATGATGATGATAATAAATTACAGTCGCCTGTATTGTACTGAAATACGGCTGAGGAGTTTATTTTTATTTTTTTATTTCTACAGAGAAAATCTAATTAAAATTACGTTTTTAACAGTGTACTCTCATACCTGATTTCTTTTTTTTTAAATGGGTATGATATTTGAATAACATCATTCACAATAAACAAAGTATGTTATTCATTGCTTCTTTTTTCTTTAACAGGGCACTATAATTTATTTAGCTCTAATCATAGTTTCTAAAATAAATTTGATATAGCACAGATTATGGTCTACTTCTTCAGTTCTGGATTTGAAAGTATTATTCTGAATGCAACATCCCGAATAAAGCTATACTATACTCAATGCAGCGAATAACGGCCGTTAGGGGTGGCCCCATGGTTTGAAATGGATGCCCCAACTGTTGCCACATATAATATTGATTCCTATAGCCCTGAATCTGGATGACAGAAATGTGTGACTATATCCAAGTCTTAGCATAACCAAAGTGCTTTCCTTCGACAGAGATCGTGGAGAACGTGAAGAACGGCGGGTATCAGCCGTTCCGTCCATCGACGGAAGATGAGGTGGCTGAAGAGGAAGTGATGCAGATGATGAGGAGATGTTGGGCCGAGGAGCCGATGGAGAGGCCGGACTTCCATCAGCTGAAGACCATCATTAGGAGGCTCAATAGGTAATATGGAAGATGAAATGGCTGGAAGCTGATTGATTGGCTGCTTAAGTAGAGGCTGTGCACTTAGTGTAAGTGGTGGTGCAGACAGTATTTTTAAACTTCTGGAAGCGTTTTACATGTTTTACAGGTTGTGCAGGGACTGCATGTGGTGTGGCCAGTATTGTTAGCCTTCTGGAAGCGTTGTAAACGTTGTACAGGCTGTACAATGAGTGCATGTGGTGTGAAGACAGTGAGTTTACCCTTAAAGAAGCGTTGTAAACGTTGTACAGGCTGTACAATGAGTGCATGTGGTGTGAAGACAGTGAGTTTACCCTTAAAGAAGCGTTATAATCGTTGTACAGGCTGTGCAGTGAGTGCATGTGTTGTGAAGACAGTGAGTTTACCCTTAAAGAAGCGTTATAAACGTTGGACAGGCTGTGCAGTGAGTGCATGTGGTGTGAAGACCGTATTTATAGCCTTCTGGAAGCGTTGTAAACGTTGGACAGGCTGTGCAGCGAGTGCATGTGGTGTGAAGACCGTATTTATAGCCTTCTGGAAGCGTTGTAAACGTTGGACAGGCTGTGCAGCGAGTGCATGTGGTGTGAAGACCGTATTTATAGCCTTCTGGAAGCGTTGTAAACGTTGGACAGGCTGTGCAGCGAGTGCATGTGGTGTGAAGACCGTATTTATAGCCTTCTGGAAGCGTTGTAAACGTTGGACAGGCTGTGCAGCGAGTGCATGTGGTGTGAAGACCGTATTTATAGCCTTCTGGAAGCGTTGTAAACGTTGGACAGGCTGTGCAGCGAGTGCATGTGGTGTGAAGACCGTATTTATAGCCTTCTGGAAGCGTTGTAAACGTTGGACAGGCTGTGCAGCGAGTGCATGTGGTGTGAAGACCGTATTTATAGCCTTCTGGAAGCGTTGTAAACGTTGGACAGGCTGTGCAGCGAGTGCATGTGGTGTGAAGACCGTATTTATAGCCTTCTGGAAGCGTTGTAAACGTTGGACAGGCTGTGCGGCGAGTGCATGTGGTGTGAAGACCGTATTTATAGCCTTCTGGAAGCGTTGTAAACGTTGGACAGGCTGTGCGGCGAGTGCATGTGGTGTGAAGACCGTATTTATAGCCTTCTGGAAGCGTTGTAAACGTTGGACAGGCTGTGCGGCGAGTGCATGTGGTGTGAAGACCGTATTTATAGCCTTCTGGAAGCATTGTTCATCCGTAATTGTAAATCATCTGAGATACTACTGCTAGAGAATTATGGGATCCTTTGACTGGCCAGACAGTACTACATTGGATCCCTCTCTTTGGTTACGGCTCACTTTATCTTTGCCGACGCATACACAGAATATTCTGGCTTATTCTTTACATACTCTCCTCTTTCCTCATGAACTTGACAACATTGAGATTACAAAACAATTTTCATTCCCCCAAGAGATTAACTACTGCACTGTAATTGTTCAGTGGCTACTTTTCTCTTGGTAAGGGTAAAAGAGACTCTTTATCTATGGTAGGCAGCTCTTTAAGGAGAAGGACACTCCAAAATCAAACCATTCTTCTCTGGTCTTGGGTAGTGCCATAGCCTCTGTACCATGGTCTTCCACTGTCTTGGATTATAGTTCTCTTGCTTGGGGGTACACCCAGACATGCTGTTCTATCTTATTTCTCTTCCTCTTTTTTTTCTTGAAGTTTTTATAGTTTATAAGTGAAGGATCTCATTTAATGCTGTTACAGTTCATGAATTGTTTTATTTTGATCGTTTATTCTCTTGTAGTATATACATATCCTTGTTTCCTTTCTTCACAGAACTATTTTTCCCTTTGGACCCCTTGGGCTTATAGCGTCTCACTTTTCCATCTAGGGTTAAAGCCTAGCTTATAATAATAATAATAATAATAATAATAATAATAATAATAATAATAATAATAATAATAATAATAATAATAATAATAATAATAATAATAATAATACTTCCACTAACCTCAGTCACTTATGAACTAAATTCTCTTTGGCAGAGACAATGAGAGTGGGAATATCCTGGACAACCTACTGTCGAGGATGGAACAGTACGCCAACAATCTGGAAGCTCTCGTCCAGGAGAGGACTGCAGACTATCTGGAAGAGAAGAGGAGATGCGAAGAGCTTCTCTATCAATTATTACCTAAGTAGGTATTCCATATTTTTATAATTCCAGATGAATGTAATTATTATTAACCTCCATAACATAAAAAATTATTAATTTATTTTTCAATAATCTTATCCTTTGTGAGCGAAGGTAAGTTTTTTATATTCATTTTACACTCTTCGTAATGTTTATTCTGTAATAACAAAATAATAATAAGAATTTTGAGTTTTGTGTATCTTTCAAAAGGGATTTACATAATTTTAGAAAAATTCACTCTCGTTCGGTGGAACTTCAAAAGTCCAGACTTTTTGCATAGATTTTTTCTTTATCTTGAATAGGCTGACATGGCTCTTTTCATAGTTTATATATAAAAATCTATTTTAATGTTGTTACTGTTCTTAAATTGCTTTATTTTAATTGTTCATTACTCCTCTAGTAGTTTATTTTCTTATTTCTTTTCATCACTAGCTTATTTTTCCCTGTTAGAGCTCTTGGGCTTATAGCATTCTGCTTTTCCAACTAGGGTTGTAGCTTAGCTAGTAATAATAATAATAATAATAATAATAATAATAATAATAATAATAATTTTAAATATGTTCGACGTGACTATACCAAAATATGATATGACTTATCATAATTCAGAGCAAATAATAATAATAATAATAATAATAATAATAATAATATTAATAATAATATTACTAATAATAATATTATTATTATTATTATTAATAATAATAACAATAACAATAACAATAATAATAATAATAATATTAATAATAATAATAATAATATTAATAATAATAATAATAATAATAATAATAATAATAATAATAATAATACACAGCTAAGATTAAACTTTACTGAATAAGCAATTTTCATAACAATAAAATATATAAAGCTCAAAATATATAAGATCCTTCAAGGACCAAACATCCTAATAGATCATCAAAATAAAACTCATTTTTTTCTGAATTGTTACTTTTATTATATAGTTGTATTTTCTTTTCTTTTTCATTTCCATAGTTCTCTGTTCTTCTTTTCTTAATTAATTTTCTTCCCCTCTCATTTCTTTTTTATTCATTTTTTTATTCCCACCATCTACCATCTAAATATGAAATGTATAAAAACTTGAATTCAAATCAATTGAAATGAGTTAAAAGCTGTCTTCCAATATCTTTTCCTTATTATTATTATTATTATTATTATTATTATTATTATTATTATTACTATTATTATTATTAATATTATTATTATTACTATTATTATTATTATTATTATTATTACTATTATTATTATTATTACTATTATTATTATTATCATTATTTTAACTAATGTAAGAAATAGATAGATAGACAGATAGACAGACAGATAGATAGATTCTTTACCATCCACCTTTCAAATAGTTTCCTTAAAACATAAAACTAAAGATAAAAATTACTCGACTTATCATGAGATGCTAAACTCAGTTCTTTTTAATGAGGCGCATTTGCACAGACTCGCAACGGTGCCCTTTTAGCTCGGATAAAAGTTTCCTGATCGCTGATTGGTTGGACAAGATAATTCTAACCAATAACATTGCAGGAAACGTTTCTTGATCGCTGATTGGTTGGACAAGATAATTCTAACCAATCAGCGATCAGGAAACGTTTCCGAGCTAAAAGGGCACCCTTGCGAGTCGGTGCAAATGCGCCTCATTAAAAAAATATAATTGAGAAAGGCAACGTAATCCTTTAATCCACACGAGACCGAGGTTTTCCAATCAAGCTCCGCTCCAAAGGGAATCGAATCCGAGATCAAGGTAGATTGCAAATCTGGATTTTCAGAGGGGACGAATAAAGGCGAGTTCACACGGTCGAACGGTTCGTCGAATGTTCGACAGACAAGTTTGAAGTGATGTTCGAACGTGTAAACGGGGTTTTAAAGGTTTAAAAGTCTCTCATGAATGGCAGAGGCAAGGGACAGTAACATTGCCTAAGCAATCAGGACAATGCTCTAGAGACTGACTATATATTATACGATCAGCGCCCAAGCCTCCTCTCCACCCAAGCTAGGACCAGGGAGGGCCAGGCAGTGGCTGCTGATGACTCAGCAGATAGGCCTATAGGGTCCCCCAAACCACCCAACCTTAGCTCACAAGGATGGTAATGTTGCAGACACTAATGGCACTAAAGAGTCTGAGCGGGACTCGAACCCCCGTCTGGCAAACAGCAGACAGAGACGTTACCTATCAGGCCACAACAACCCAAACGTTTGCAGTGACGTTCGAACGGTTCGAAGAAAGTCAGATCTAGCATGACTTTGTAGGCAGGGCTAAATTATTCACAAACCTTATTATGACTTTTATTGCTGGGTTAAATTTACTATTTCTTAAAGGCAAAAAACTTCTACGGAATTGTGCCAAAAGAGCTTCCTTGTTGCTCTCTTCTCCTTCATGAATATTGTTGTTACCGACTCCTTTGGTTCAAAACATTCTTCTTCGTCTTCTTCTTCTTCTTCTTCTTCTTCTTCTTCTTCTTCTCATTCTTCTTCTTCTTCTTCTTCTTCTTCACGAGATGAAATTTACATGAGAGAGAGTCTTTGCTCCGTTGTTATTCCAATATTATTCTCTCGTCCTTTCTTGCAATTCGGGACATGTCCCCGACGTGTTTTGCTGCATTGTGACTTAGTTAGTAGAAAGGAAAACGAGGGAATTTATTGGAATACAAATATATAAAAAAAAAGTATTCTAATATACAATTAATCAAAATTAGAGAAATATAATATTAAGTCTATTCGGAAATGGTCTCCATTGATGTTGATTAAAGCGTTGAAATTCACGATTAACGAGAGCTTAAATAAGCAGTTCAAGTCCTCAAGGGTAAATGAGGTTGTGAATCGTAAAGCATGACTCACACCATGATGAAAAATATAGTGAAATAAATGTATGCGTGATTATTATATGCTGTGATTACTGTACTCGTGGGCTATCGTTTTAGTCAGTGGAAAATGTTCGATAATTACTGGAGTGACAGTTTTTCTCATAAATTTATGTTTAATACAGTCAGAAACTCGCAATTACCTTATAACAAGACTATTATTATTATTATTATTATTATTATTATTATTATTATTATTATTATTCGGGGAAAATAACCCAGTGAAGATAGGAAACAAGGAAAAATAAAAAATTTTAAGAACAGTAACAACATTAAAATAAATATTTCCTATATAAACTTTAAAAACTTTAATAAAACAAGAGGAAGAGAAATAAGATAGAATAGTGTGCCCAAGTGTACCCTCAAGCAAGAGAACTCTAACCCAAAACAGTGGAAGAAGACCATGGTACAGAGGCTATAGCACTACTCAAGACTAGAGAACAATGGTTTGATTTTGGAGTGTCCTTCTCCTAAAAGAGCTGCTTACCATAGCTAAAGAGTCTCTTCTACCCTTATCAAGAGAAATATTATTATGCATTGATAATAATAGGTAGCTTCGTGCTAAGTGACGAAATCTCTTGATTTTTCACTGAAGAAGCTGCCAGATTTCTTTTGGAATTTCCTGAAATATCTCCTCATATAGAATATCTGCTTCTGAAGTCCACCGGAAGAAGATGAAATGGTTTAGAAGTTAATGAGTCAACCCCATCATGTCTTCATCAAAATACATAATCATTATTATTATTATTATTATTATTATTATCATTATTATTATTATTATTGCTCTACCTTGACCTTGACCTTTGATATAGGTCTTCTAAAATTGAATCATTTCCACGTCTCAATATGACAATTAATCCCTGAATGTTTCACTACTCTGTGAGTAAAATTGTGGCCAGGAAGTTGTTTACAAACAAACAAACACACTAAAAGTGGTGAAAACATACCCTCCTCCCAAATTCGTTGCAGGAGGTAATAATAATAATAATAATAATAATAATAATAATAATAATAATAATAATAATAATAATAATAATAATAATAATAATAAGAGTGCTTAACTGAGAATTCTTACAATTTCTTTCATAAATGTGAAATATATATCCACATAAGCATGTAATTACCAAAGACTGGAGAGGCCCCTTCGAAAACCCTATGCTTACAGGGAGCCTCTGTACGTCCAAAACAGGTTTTAACTTCATATCTTGGATATTTTGGATACTTCTATTGGTTTTCTAACATTCATTCTACATTTATCCATTATTCTTTCATTGATTATACTGGAACTCTATCATTCATTATACATTTATTCATTTTTATTGGTTATATTGGAACAGATAGAAATGGGAAGCTACCGACAGCGCATCGACATTAATGTTCAAACCTCTGATGCTTTAAAGCAAATATTCCAGATACCATGTAATACAAATAAACATAAACGATATAGAAACTATTTGTATTACCAAGTTTCCTCATCACAAGCGCTTGAAACCCCGTATTCTATTTCGTATTTTGTATTTCCTTTCGTTCATCATAAACTACAAAAGCATAACTCAGGAATAGTTGATATTTGATGGGTCGGTTACTTTAACATAACCGACTTCCCCTTTAGTTTTGTGACGTCGTAAGGGGCCCACCTCTCTCTTATACCTTTGCTTGGATTAGCCTCTGTGCGCCAACGCAGCTTAGCATTCGGGCAAAACAAAAGAGGTCTTTAATACCTGTGTGCGGTATCAACAACAACAATAACTACAACAAAAACAACAACAAATGCAGCCGTTTCTAGTTCACTGCATGACAAAGGCCTCTTTTCCTCATTAGGCTATTTTTTCTTCCTGTTGGAGGCCTTGGGCTTATAGTATCTTGCCTGAATTTTCAACCGTTCTTTATCCAGTCCCAGATTCACTTAGCTCTTCTATTTGTTATTATTATTATCATTATTATTATTATTATTATTATTATCATTATTATTATTATTAATTAATTAATAATTATTAATTATTTTTATTATCATTATCATTACTATTATTATTATTATTATTAATTAATTAATTAATAATTATTAATTATTTTTATTATCATTATCATTACTATTAATAATAATAATAATAATAATAATAATAATAATAATAATAATAATAATAATAATAATAATAATAATAATATTCCTTGATTATGTCTGAGGTTTGGCCATTTTCATTACCATACTGGCCACTGCAGATTGGTGATGATGGGAGACTTTAGTCTGATGGCTCACGGCAAACCAACCAAGTATGGGTGGCCCTAACTAATACAACTTTGTTGATCATAGCCATACGCAAACTCTTTCGCCACGTTAAGGTATCTTCAATTAGAAAAGGTGTATAATTTGGAATCAAATAAACTTTTCTTGATTAAAAAGTCTCATAAAAATGAAGCAATTGGTCAAAGTTTTCTCTTTGTAATCCTGCTTATTTACCTCTTCCAAATAAGTTGGAAGGAGGTTATGTTTTAACCCCTGTTTGTGTGTTTGTGAACAGCTTCCTGACCACAATTTCAATCGTAGAGTAATGAAACTTGCTGGGATTCAATGTTATGTATAAAGCTGTAAATGATTAAATTTTGGAAGGTCAAAGGTCAAGGTCACGGTCAAATAAAATGTTCAATTCACGCAATCAGCCATAAGTTGTTTATTGGTTTATATTTGAGGGTATGAAAATCCACACCAATCATTACATGGTAAGATCAAAGGTCAAGGCCAACCAAAAGGTCGAGAAATAAGCTGCCGCGGCGGAGGTATGCGCTCTACTGAGTCCCCCTCTAGTTTTTTTTTTTTTTTTTACAAGTAATCAATCATTGCCTTCTAAGGCTACTTATAATCGTAAGATTACCATATTCTAAATGAATGACATTTATACGAACTCTACTTTTGATATCAAAACTGTAGAAATAGCAATATATAATTGTCAAGTCTTTTAGAACTGCAATAATATTATAATAATATTTATTTAATATCTTTAGCTATTTCCAAGTCTGATGCCACTGGGAGTGAAACTATGGACAAGAGTTCTAAGCAGTAAAAATCTATTTTGAATATTATTATTAGAATTACTTAAAAAACTAGTTTAATTAATGCAAACATATATTGCAACGTAAAATATCCAAGATAATGAAAATCAGTCAAAAAATGCAAACCTCTACGCAAAGTTAAACTTCTGGATTCCTACCAACCATAAGTCAGACAGTAGGATGACAAGCACCAACTTCCTTATTACCTCCCCCAACGAAGTTAGGAGGAGGTTATGTTTTCGTGCCAGTCTGTGTGTTTGTTTGTTTGTAAACAACTTCTTGTCCACAATTTTACTCATAGAGTTGTGAAACATTCAGGGACTAATTCTTATTTTAAAACGTAATAGTGATTCAATTTTTAAAGTCCTAGGTCAAAGGTCAAGGTCAAGATCGAGAAAAAGGTCGAGAGAATTAACCGTACCCTTAACCCCAAGTTCGCAAATAGTTGTCACACAGATTTCAAATATGCCTACGGTGTAAATTGATTCTGGAAAAGGCAAGCTGGTATCGAGAAATAACCTGCCGTGACGGAGGTCTGCGCTCTCAAAATTACTTTTCTAGTTAATTATATAAATCAAGAAATAACAAACGTTATTTCTTATCTTATCAACAAGTCAAATGATGAATTCACAAGACAATGCTTGTTGCTTTTCTTATCTTATCTACAAGTCAAATGATGAATTCACAAGACAGTCCTTGTTGCTTTTCTTATCTTATCAACAAGTCAAACGATGAATTCACAAGACAATGCTTGTTGCTTTTCTTATCTTATCTACAAGTCAAATGATGAATTCACAAGACAGTCCTTGTTGCTTTTCTTATCTTATCAACAAGTCAAACGATGTATTCACAAGACAATGCTTGTTGCTTTTCTTATCTTATCTACAAGTCAAATGATGAATTCACAAGACAATCCTAGTTGCTTTTCTTATCTTATCAACAAGTCAAACGATGAATTCACAAGACAATGCTTGTTGCTTTTCTTATCTTATCTACAAGTCAAACGATGAATTCACAAGACAATGCTTGTTGCTTTTCTTATCTTATCTACAAGTCAAATGATGAATTCACAAGACAATCCTAGTTGCTTTTCTTATCTTATCAACAAGTCAAACGATGAATTCACAAGACAATGCTTGTTGCTTTTCTTATCTTATCTACAAGTCAAACGATGAATTCACAAGACAATGCTTGTTGCTTTTCTTATCTTATCTACAAGTCAAACGATGAATTCACAAGACAATGCTTGCTGCTTTTCTTATCTTATCTACAAGTCTTATCTTATCTACAAGTCAAACGATGAATTCACAAGACAGTGCTTGTTGCTTTTCTTATCTTATCTACAAGTCTTATCTTATCTACAAGTCAAATGATGAATTCACAAGACAATCCTAGTTACTATTCTTTCTTTGCAGGTCTGTAGCGAGCCAACTCATAGCTGGGAAGAGCGTGGTGGCAGAGACCTACGATTGTGTCACCATATACTTCAGCGATATTGTTGGATTCACCAGTCTTTCTGCACAGTCGACGCCTCTTCAGGTAAGAGTACACTTAGGGATACAATTAAGAGTAGACTTGAGACTTGAGACTTGAGTAGACTTAGGGACCAACTTCATAATAGACTTGAGTAAACGTAGGGATAAACTTCAGGATAGACATGAGCAGACTTAGGGGGAAACTTAATAGGCATGAGTAGACTAAAGATAAACTTAAGAAGTAACTCAAGTAGACTTAGGGATAAACTTTATGATAGACTTTAGTAAACTTGGGGATAAACTCCATGATAGACTTGAGTAGACTTAGGGATAAACTCCATGATATACTTGAGTAGATTTAGGGATAAACTTTAGAATTGACTTGAGTAGGAAAGGATAAACTTTAGAATTGACTTAAGCAGACTTGTGATAAACTTAGAAATTGACTTAAGCAGACTTGGGGATAAACTTAAAAACTGAATTGAGTAGACTTAAGAATAAATTTGAGTACCTCCTCAGCTATACTAAAGTATTAAGGTTAAACCCAGATTAGCAAAATTAGTCTCGTTATATTTAATTTTCATATTTAATTTAATTCTTCTACGAAATTTCCAATTTTCAATTGATAAACAATACTTATAAAAATAGGTTACCATTCACACAGAAATGGTATTATTGAAAAAAATTATCTCTCTCTCTCTCTCTCTCTCTCTCTCTCTCTCTCTCTCTCTCTCTCTCTCTCTCTCTCTCTCTCTCTCTCTCTCTCTCTCTCTCTCTCTCTCTCTCTCTCTCTCTAACTAATTATCTAGGTACTCTAGCTATAGTATAAAAAAAAAATCAAATAATTTTCATTATAAATGGTTTTCATAAAAAATGGATATTTTCATTTTTTGTTCCATAACTTTTTGGACTAATTTTTCTTTCTCAGAATGTGGAAAACCTTGGGTATAGAAATGAGTTTCTATCTTTCTATCACAAATAGCAACAATTGGAAATGACACATTACGCAAATCAAGATTTTACATTTCTATTTTCCTTTCTATTTTCCTTTCAGGTTTTTTATCATATCATTTACAGGTTGGACAGAAAGAAGATGCATTGAGAACATTGCATTAGATGGGTGGTAGCCACCAGTACATGAATAGATAAATATAATATTTGTAAATAGTATTTATTTACTAATGCACATCTTGTTACGCTTAGGTTAAATCTTTGTCCATGAGTTTCCGTAAACAAAGACATTACATTGTCGTTAGTTGAAATTTAAAGAAATTTGATGAGAAAAATGATAAATTGCTGAAAAAAGTTTGCAACAATCAATTTTATGTTCGTCAAATATTAGCATAAGTTTGCGTTGAAATTTCATCTTTTAGCTGATATCTAACTTATTATATTGTTCAACTTATCATCTTATTTAATTTCTTTATCCTGATTGATTGACACCAAAATGATTGGGATTCTGCTCATGGTTTTATTCTATGATTTGACATGATTATCACAGTAAACAACCTGATTTTTATCATCACGATAACAGTTATCATATTCCAAAAAAACTCAACAAACCTATTGGACTTTCAAAACGATAATAATTCTTTTAATTTTTTTTCGAAAATTAGAAAAAAAAATGCTTCTATTTCCAGGTTGTAGATCTTCTTAATGACTTGTATACGCGCTTCGACGCCATCATAGAAAACTTTGATGTATATAAGGTAAGAAAAAATAATCAACGAATAACCTACTTTGCAGCTTTGCAAAGTTTAACTAATATTATGTTTCGAAAGAAAAATACAGTAGTACCTCGGCTTACGTGTAACTTTGAATTTGAGCCAATTGGTATAAAGGCATGCGAATTCAAATCGGTTTACGAGCCTTGTATTGGTCTCCGTGGAAAAATTTCCCTCAGTATATGCAGTTTTTGTGGACAAGTTCTAACGAGACCAGCATGAAATGTGTAGAGAGCATCAGCCCATATGTCAGCGGAAAGGATGTGATTTTTGTACTATTTTCTTTTGCCTTAACACCCCACCCCCCACCCCCTTTTGCTACGCCTTTAACTCTTCCACCATCCGAGCTGCACCCATACCAACATCATCTATATAGTATGTGCATTTTGTGAGCGTCATTGGAACTGGTCTTCAAAGAGTTGTGTCCGCTTGTCCTTCAGCAAATTGTGATCACTATTATTTACCATCAAGCTAACAATACAGTGAAGTAGCTAGGAGGTGATTTCCGTAAAGGTAAAAAAAGAAATTATCGAGAGCATAAACAATGCACACATATGGTAGACCTGGCAAAAGTGTACAATCGTACAATATCAACAGTTCGTACGATTCTCTAGAAAAAATAAATCAAAGAAATTGAATTACAAAAGGGGTGCTGACATTAACAAAACAACTTAATAATGTATAAAAGTTGATGCTCATCTAGATCAATGAGAGACAGTTAGCATGAGATATGATTAACGAGAAAATTCTTTGTGAAAAAGCAGCAGTATTGTATGCTGACCTTATTAAAAAGGAGCCAAGTATATCACAAAAGTAAAAGAAATATTCAATATGAACCGTGGTTGGCTTGGAAATTACAAGAGAAGAGCTGGCATCCCTTGTGCTGTGCAACATGATGAGGCTGCGAGCTACGATGTGAAGGCATCAGAGGCAATTGTGTCCAAAGTCAAAACGGCTCGTGGATTCCAAGTCTTACATGGCACAGCAAATGCTCAATTGTAACGGGACCAGTTTCTTCTGGAAGAGGATGCCCAGAAGGAGATTGATTGCTGCATACAAAAAAGGCAATTCTCAATAATAACCCCATGAAAGAAGGTTAACCCTGCTAATCTGTGCTAATACTTGCTGGGAACCCAAAACCAAAACCTCTCTTGGTGTATCACTCGTAGAATTCCCGAACCTTTAATAACACAAGGTGCATATGAAGCAACAGAACGATATGAAAAGGTCAAACAATAAAGCTTTGGTTACTAGCAGTATGTTTGTAGAATGGATCAATGAGGTTTTCGATCCTGATGTCATAATTGACTTCATGGAGAAGAATCTCCCACTCAAAGTCTTGTTGCCAATCCTTCAACTATTGAAGATAACCTAATGGAGTTTAAATTCATCAAAATCAAGATTCAACACCATTCCAATACTCCATCTCATGGCTCAACAGGTGATTTTAAATTCTAAGAAGCTCTACACTAGGCCCATGTTCCTGCAATGCTTCAAAGTCACCAAAGAGACCAATCTCACCCTCCGAGGAATTTGGAAAGAATATTTCCGCATCGTCTGCCACTACAAAAGGATTGATAAGACTGGAGGCATTTGACGATGAAATTGTGCTCTTTGGCAAGGCAATTGGGGTTGAATATGGACAAGGATGGCATTAAAGATCTTCTAGACGAGCATACCGAGCAGCTGACAACCAAGGAGCTGGTGGAGTTGCATAAGAAGCAACAAAAAGAAGCTGTGGAAGAAATCTCATCTAGGGAGAAGGAGGAACAGTATGACAAACCAATCACTTCAAGTGAAATTAGGATGTTAAGAATGTGGGAAACCCTGCAAAATTTTGAAGAAACACAGCACCCAGACAAGGCTTTGGCATGGCAAGCACCGAATCTATTTACTGACAATGCAATACCAGCTATAACTCTCCTCAAGCCTAAAGTGCGAGATAAATTCTCGACATTTCTGTCTTTTGTATTCATTTTGGATGGTAGGTGTTAAAAAACCTATAAGAGTGAGTTCTAATGTGTATTTATGGAGGAAAATTTCCTTTATCTTTTACGGGAAATTTTGTTTTAGATTACGAGCATTTTAGTTTGCGAGCTCGGTCCCAGAACTGCATAAGAAGTTTTCTAAATCAAGAATGGTGTAATGTTTTGTTACAAGTGTAATTATTATTTATTACATTACGATTAAAGAATACTTCCACCTCTTTTATAAATATACTTCTGTTAACAATTGTAAAACTGTAAAAGTTTATTTAACCACTATCCTTATAATTGTTAAAGCATTAATTCCTTGATAAAGAATTTAGATGAAGAAAATGTCATAAAATTATGGGTGTTTATTCTATTCAAAGACGTCATATTTAGAATATGTAAAATGGAATTTGTAGATTGGTACAGAAATCTTTAAGATTAACATAAAGTCATAAATAAGTGTTTTTTTTTCCCTGCCAATTGCTAAAGCAGTAATTCCTTGATATGCTTATTTATATGGTAAAAGTGTCATAAAACGATGGGTGTTTCTTCATTTAAAGACATCATATTTAGTAGGCGTAAACTGGAATTTGTAGATAGCCTACAGAGATCTTTAAGATTAAAATAGATAAATATATTTACTCTTCCATTCCGCATTCCTGAATACTGTGAACTCTGTCACTCAAAAAAAACGCTTGTTTCTAGAATCTTAAATATTTTCCATCAACTTAGCAACATAAAGATGCAGTAGTTTCCCCCTTACATCACTCAAAAAATGTCTCTTGCATTAGTTTCCCCCTTACATCACTCAAAAAATGTCTCTTGCATTAGTTTCCCCCTTACATCACTCAAAAAATGTCTCTTGCATTAGTTTCCCCCTTACATCACTCAAAAAAGGTCTCTTGCATTAGTTTCCCCCTTACATCACTCAAAAAAGGTCTCTTGCATTAGTTTCCCCCTTACATCACTCAAAAAAGGTCTCTTGCATTAGTTTCCCCCTTACATCACTCAAAAAAGGTCTCTTGCATTAGTTTCCCCCTTACATCACTCAAAAAAAGGTCTCTTGCATTAGTTTCCCCTTTACATCACTCAAAAAAGGTCTCTTGCATTAGTTTCCCCCTTACATCACTCAAAAAAGGTCTCTTGCATTAGTTTCCCCCTTACATCACTCAAAAAAGGTCTCTTGCATTAGTTTCCCCCTTACATCACTCAAAAAAGGTCTCTTGCATTAGTTTCCCCCTTACATCACTCAAAAAAGGTCTCTTGCATTAGTTTCCCCCTTACATCACTCAAAAAAAGGTCTCTTGCATTAGTTTCCCCTTTACATCACTCAAAAAAGGTCTCTTGCATTAGTTTCCCCCTTACATCACTCAAAAAAGGTCTCTTGCATTAGTTTCCCCCTTACATCACTCAAAAAAAGGTCTCTTGCATTAGTTTCCCCCTTACATCACTCAAAAAAGGTCTCTTGCATTAGTTTCCCCCTTACATCACTCAAAAAAAGGTCTCTTGCATTAGTTTCCCCCTTTAAGGACCTTTAAATCAAAATAACATCCTTCCCTTCAGGTCGAAACCATAGGCGACGCTTACATGGTTGTGTCCGGGCTTCCAGTAAGGAACGGGACCCAACACTGCCGAGAAATTGCCAGCATGTCTCTGGCTCTCCTGCGGGAGGTGGAGACCTTCACCATCAGACACAGACCTGAAGACAAACTGAAACTCAGGATTGGTATGCACACTGGGCCCTGTGTGGCCGGAGTAGTCGGCCTCAAGATGCCTAGGTATTGTCTTTTTGGAGACACTGTCAATACGGCATCAAGGATGGAGAGTAATGGATTGCGTAAGTATAATGTAGGAGATTCAATCTCAATCTATGCTCAAATAATGACAGATCAATCTCTCTCTCTCTCTCTCTCTCTCTCTCTCTCTCTCTCTCTCTCTCTCTCTCTCTCTCTCTCTCTCTCTCTCATGTATGTCAACTTGAAGGTTTAAGGTATTTGAGTGAAGAAAATAAATTCTTTCATATATCTTAATCATCATTATTATTATCATTATTGAAATTATATATATATATGTATATATATATAAATATATATATATATGTATATATATATATATATATATATATATATATAGATATATATATATATATATATATATATATATATATATATATATATATATATGTGTATGTATATATATATATATATATATATATATATATACGAGTATATGTGTGTTTATGTGTACATACTGTATACTTACGTATATAAACAAATTGATAGAAATACATTACTTCTACTGAACAGTCAAATCTTATGAATGTAGTATACAGCCAGAGAAATTTCCCATCGAGATATATTCATCAACTATTTCATCTTGAGGCGAATACAATTTGCCATTACAAGTAATTCTATGTAAACTGGCCTCTCATGATTAATCATATAATTATGCTAATCCACTTCTGAATACTAACCAGTTAATTAAGCAGAGGGCTCAGCCTTAAACCCAATTGATTTCCCTTCCAGCCTTGAAGATCCACGTCTCTCCAACCACGCAGAAAATGCTCTCGGAACATTACCCAAGCTTCAGGCTTGACCTAAGAGGGGAAGTTGAAATGAAGGTGAGAATTGGGCCCAATTTATTTAGGATTAGAACGATGCCAAAGCCTTTGATCCGAGCTATGGCCTTCCAATGTCATGGGGCAGAGTTCTCTTGTTTGGTGATAAACATAAGTGCTATATTCATTAGCACTGACTCGCAGGTGTGCCCTTTAGCTCGGAAAAGTTTCCTACTACCTGATTGGCTGGACAAAATAATTCTAACCAATCAGCTACAAAGAAGCTTTTCCCTGCTAAAAGGGCACCCATGCGAGTCTGAGTGTCCTTTTAGCCAGGAAAAGTTTCCTACTAGCTCATTGGTTGGACAAAATAATTCTAATCATTCAGCTGGTAGGAAACTTTTCTGGGCCAAAAGGGCACCCATGCGAGTCTGAGTGTCCTTTTAGCCCGGAAAAGTTTCCTTCTAGCTCATTGGTTGGACAAAATAATTCTAATCATTCAGTTAGTAGGAAACTTTTCTGGGCTAAAAGGGGCACCCCTGGGAGTCAGTATAAATGCTCCTCATTAAAAAAATTGAGTATAGTTTCCTGTTAATTTTCTCTTTCTTTAATTAAAATGGTTTATTAGAAATGCCAAGGATACCTGGTGGTTTATCAAGAGGTTTCCATGTGAATATTCTTTGATTTTCCTTTTCAAAACTGTCATTACTCTCTTCCCTTCTTTTATGGGCCCTTTTTCCATGTACATTTTTGTATGGATGACCATTATTTTTAACTGCATTAGTTACCCTCATATTATTATTTTTTATCACAATTAATATGACTTTATATCTGGTTTTATTCTTTTACAATAAGTATTATCATTGTTATCATCTTTATTTTACTCCAGCTATGAGCAATCTGTGGAATAACCTTCCTAATGTTTTTTTTTTTCTTTTTTTCTTTTTTTTTATGTTGAACAGGCTGACATAAGTCTGTTTTTATAGTTTATATTTGAAAGATCTTTTAATGTTGTTACTGTTCTTAAAATATTTCATTTTAATTGTTACTAGTTTTTATATAGTTTATTTATTTCCTAGTTTCCTTTCCTCACTTGGCTTTTTTTTCCTTGTTGGAGCCCTAGGGCTTATAGTACCCTGTTTTTCCAACTTGGGTTGTAGCTTAGCGAATAATAATGATAATGATAATAATAATAATTAATATTATTAATAGCCAGGCTACAACCCTAGTTGGAAAATCAGGAAGCTACAAGACGAAGAGATCCAACAGGAAAAGCAGCCCGGAGAGGAAAGGAAATATGGAAATAATTGAGCTGCTTATGATAAGTAATTAAATAAAATATAAATTAGTTTAATTAAGATAAATATCAAGGTTGAAATTGACTCTTGGACTCAAACTATGAAAAGACACTGATGTCAACTTGTTAAACAGAAAAAAATGTCCATCAATTTTTAATTTTTGAAGTTTTACTGAATCAACAGCTAAAAATCCCAGATATATTCTAGACAACTTCAATGATGTTTGATGTACTGTAAACTTGTAGACTTGAAGTATCCTCCAGATAACTAAGTTCAGAAACTTTGAAGTTTTACTGAATCAACAGCTAAAAATCCCAGATATATTCTAGACAACTTTAATGATGCTTGATGTACTGTAAACTTGTAGACTTGAAGTATCCTCCAGACAACTAAGTTCAGAAACTTTGAAGTTTTACTGAATCAACAGCTAAAAATCCTAGATATATTCTAGACATCTTCAATGATGCTTGATGTACTGTAAACTTGAAGATCTTGAAGTATCCTCCAGATAACTAAGTTCAGAAACTTTGAAGTTTTACTGAATCAACAGCTAAAAATCCCAGATATATTCTAGACAACTTCAATGATGTTTGATGTACTGTAAACTTGTAGACTTGAAGTATTCTCCAGATAACTAAGTTCAGAAACTTTGAAGTTTTACTGAATCAACAGCTAAAAATCCCAGATACATTCTAGACAGCTTCAATGATGCTTGATGTACTGTAAACTTGTAGACTTGAAGTATCCTCCAGATAACTAAGTTCAGAAACTTTGAAGTTTTACTGAATCAACAGCTAAAAATCCCAGATATATTCTAGACAGCTTCAATGATGCTTGATGTACTGTAAACTTGTAGACTTGAAGTATCCTCCAGATAACTAAGTTCAGAAACTTTGAAGTTTTACTGAATCAACAGCTAAAAATCCCAGATACATTCTAGACAGCTTCAATGATGCTTGATGTACTGTAAACTTGTAGACTTGAAGTATCCTCCAGATAACTAAGTTCAGAAACTTTGAAGTTTTACTGAATCAACAGCTAAAAATCCCAGATACATTCTAGACAGCTTCAATGATGCTTGATGTACTGTAAACTTGTAGACTTGAAGTATCCTCCAGATAACTAAGTTCAGAAACTTTGAAGTTTTACTGAATCAACAGCTAAAAATCCCAGATATATTCTAGACAGCTTCAATGATGCTTGATGTACTGTAAACTTGTAGACTTGAAGTAACCTCCAGATAACTAAGTTCAGAAACTTTGATTAACAAAATTGAACATTCATCTCGGATATTCATTCTAGAAAGCAAGTTACAAATTCCTTTTAAACTTGAAGCTTCTTCCATGTTTAGCAAACACCTATTCAGAATGGAGAGATCTTGAATTTGAAGTCATCCTGGTTTACGTCTGTCCCAATCACTATTATTTCTATTCTATAAATGCAATCCAGACTTAGAGGAGATTATGACCTCAGCCAAAGAAGTTTGGAGGAGGTTATGTTTTACCCCCTTTTTCTCAATTTGTCTGTTTGTTTTTTAACAACTTCCTGGCCACAATTTCACTCATAGAGTAGTGAAACATTCAGGGATTAATTGCTATGTTGAGCCGTGGAAGTGATTCAATTTTTAAAGTTCTAGGTCAAAGGTCAAGGTCAAGGTTGAGCAAAAGGTCGACCGAATTAACCCTAACCTAAACCCCAAGTTTGCACATGGTTGACACAGACTTCAAATACGCCTAAGGGCTAAATTGATTCTGGAAAAGGCAAGCTGGGTTTGAGAAATAAGCTGCTGTGGTGGAGGTCTGCACTCTCAGAGGACTTTTATAGTTTTTGCTACCTTTGTATTATTATGCCCAAAATGTAAAAATATGGTAGAAAAAACATACATTTATGGATGATTTGAATTATCTACATTTGGATTAATTGAACTATATTTCTCCATTTGATTGCTTGACTTAAAATCTTTTGACCTTTTTTTTAATTCGGCACTGAACTAGAAAATCTCTGAGTGCAGACCTCCGCCACGGCAGCTTCTTTCTCGAAGCCAGCTTGCCTTTCCCCAGAATCAATTTAGACCATAGGCGTATTTGAAGTCTGTGTGACAACCATGTGCGAACTTGAAGGTTAAAGTTAGGGTTAATTTGGTCGACCTTTTGCCCGACTTTGACCTTGACCTTTGACTTAGGTCTTTCAAAATCGAACCACTTCCATGTCTCAACATTACAATTGGTCCCTGAACGTTTCACTACTCTGTGAGTAAAACTGTAGCCAGGAAGTCGTTCACAAATAAACAAACAGGGGCGAAAACATAACCTCCTCCCTATTTCATTGGCAGAGGTAACTAGTGCACGTGCAAGTCTCACAATTGCTTAAAATTAATATTCACATTGCAAATGCAAAGGAACAACTTGATCTTTTATCATGATGAGGTTAAACGTCCTAGTTTCTGCCCCATGTAATATTGCAGGCCTGATAATTGTCTTATAATAAATATTAATTTTGAGCTTTAATTAATGGTTTTGTGACTTCTCTCCATTTCTGCCATGCTTCTTTCAACCTTTGCTTTTGTGTTTTTCAATAAGAGTTAATTTTTAGCCTTGATTAATGGCATTTCCTTTTGAATTCTCTCAATTTATGCCATGCTTCATTCATTCTTGCCTTACGGCCTTTTAACAAGTTAATTTTGAGCCTTAAAGGCTTTGTGAATTCTCTCCATTTGTGCCATGCTTCTTTCATTTTCTGTCTCACTGCTTTTTAACAAGAGTTAATTTTGAGCATTAATTAATGGCATTTCCTTTAGAATTCTCTCAATTTATACCATGCTTCATTCATTCTTGCCTTACTGCTTTTTAAAAAGTTAATTTTGAGCCTTAATCAATAGCATTATCTTGTGACTTCTCTTCCTTTTTGCCATGCTTCTTTCATTCTTTGTCTTCTTCACCCAAGGGTGTTAACTACTGCAATGTAATTGTTCAGTGGCCACTTTCCTCTTGGTAAGGGTAGAAAAGACTCTTTAGCTATGGTAAGCAACTTTTCTAGGGGAAGGACACTCCAAAATCAAACCATTGTTCTCTAGTCTTGGGTAGTGCCATAGTCTCTGTACCATGGTCTTCCACTGTCTCTTGGGTTAGAGTTCTCTTGCTTGAGGTACACTCGGCTACACTATTTCACCTTATTTAGGTACGTCTTGTTTTGTTATAAGTATTTATAGTTTATATAGGAAGTATTTATTTTAGTGTTGTTGCTGTGCTTGAAATATTTACTTTTTCCTTCTTTCCTTTCCTTACTGGGCCATTTTCCCTGTTGGGGCCCCTGGGCTTATAACATCCTGCTTTTCCAGTAGGGTTGTAGCTCAATAATAATAACAATAATACTTTTTAACAAGAGTAATTTTGAGCTTTAATTAATTGCATTTTCTTGTGACTTCTCTCAATTTATGCCATGCTTCTTATCATTCTCTATCTCATTGATTTTTTAACAGGAGTTAACTAACACATCTCTCCTCCCTTTTCCTCAGGGTAAGGGCAGAGTGACAACCTACTGGCTTGAAGGAAAATACGAAGAAGATGTATAGGATTGGCCAACAGCTTTTTAACCAACAACAATCCTTTCGAAAAAAAAAAAAAGATAGAGTAAATTATATAAATGCCAAATCACTAAATGTTAAAAAAAAAAAGTACAGTCTATTCCAGTTGAATTTAACCCCAAATTTTTCGTTCATAATATCTTTTGTTTCTAATATATTTCCCTCGCCCAATGCGAAAATTGTTAGACTATAAGAATATATTTATGATTACTGGTATTTTCCTTTAGTTTTGAGTTAATTTCCCTCCTTAGCAGACGCAGTTTCAGAAAATCAAAGCAGTTTAATTAAACTTTGGAATTTAAGAAAAAATTATTTCATAAGATAAAACACTAAAACAAGATTTGAAAAATTACAAAATTCCAAAATGAGAAATAGGTAAAGAAAAGGTATATTTGGTAGTTTGTTAACTCAATAACAGGATATGACACTTCTGTAATATCAGTGTTCATAAAACCCGAATTTAAATGGAAATGTATTCCAAAATATTGTTCTCTCTCTCTCTCTCTCTCTCTCTCTCTCTCTCTCTCTCTCTCTCTCTCTCTCTCTCTCTCTCTCTCTCTCTCTCTCTCATGTGTTACATGAACACACATTACATTCCCACACAAACTACATATATGCATATACTGTATACATATATGTAATATATATATATATATATATATATATATATATATATATATATATATATATATATATATATATATGCATATAGATATATATGTGTGTGTATATGTGAGTGTGTATATATCTATATCTATCTATTTATCTATATATATATATATATATATATATATATATATATATATATATATATATATATATATATATATATATATATATATATATATATATATTACGACTAGGGAATTACGTAAATTTCCGAGCTCCCAAACTCACCTGCTTTATGTTACGTAATCTGATAAACAACAGAAATACCTGAGAATCGTACGCAACTCCCAGATAATAATGTACATGAACACTGAACATCTAAAAGGTCTCTCTACTTTACAATCAAAACAAAACTGGGTGATCACTTTACTTTTAACGGGAACTATTCTTAATTCAACTTCTTACTTCGATTCTTACTAAGTCAGGGAATACGAGCAAAGCACTGAGAAAAAATTGGTGATCAAAATAATGCACACTTTACAAAATATATATTCTATAAAAAGTTAACAATTCAAAATTAACACCAAAATTAAATCACTCGAAATGCTAAATCTGAACTAGACCTTAGACTAACCCAAAAAATGATACTCTTTAAAAAAAAAAAAAAATTATACAATCATTTGTTTCACTAGAAATTAATTTATAATAATATTTAATTTTGACAATTAATGAAAAAAGTTAACACTTTAACACTATATAAAATAAATCAAATTTACACTTACATATACTTAACTGTTACTCTTAAGTCCTTTGGCTCACACAAGGTTACCGTACAATTAAGCAAAATTAAATACAGTTCGCTGTTTAACCTAATTACACAGGACCAGTCACAAAATTTTATAATGTAAAATGTACTTACATTACACACTACACTTTTAATTAATCAACCAATAATATCACCAATATTTGATCAACACTATACACGTTTGAGAAGAGTTATATAGTGGCTGGGGAGATGGCTGGTATACGTTGGCTCTTGCAAAGGGATAGGCTGGATCTCTGTCTCCTATGCATTCCTAGGTCCTTATATATTGACTTAATTCACTCTAGTAACTTCTAGTAAATCATTCTCGTGGCGTGGGGACATGGCTCTGGGGGCGTAAGGTTACCAACTTAGCAATTTGAAGAAGGGGTACTAACATCGCTTATGAGGCAACTCTCTCTCAGATAACTCCCCTCCTCTCATAACATAAAAAAAAAAAGAGTAAGTTCTAGTCTAGAACCTTCTTGGAACATCCAACAACGTGAAAACATGATGCAATTCCTAACGTACCTTTTAACAAGATTACATAAGACTTCGTAACAAAACTACATTGTGATGAAAAGTTAAATCATAAAAATGCCGTAAATTTACATATATGGAACTGAAAAAAAAAAATACAATTAAATGAATGACGAAATTCCTATTTAATTCAAATACATTACTTAATCCTACGTGAGTGGAACTCACCTTACGAGTTGGCTATACATCTCTTAAATACACAAATAAGATACGTGAATAAAATATTCTACTTTAATGAAGACCAGCTTCATGAGAAGTATAAATATGAATATGAATACATATATTAATGTATATACATATACATACATATATATATATATATATATATATATATATATATATATATATATATATATATATATATATAAATATACATATATATACATATATATATATATATATATATATATATATATATATTATATATATATATATATATATGCAACAAAGCATTAGCAAAAATGAAAATACTATGTAAATACTGACTGGTTTAGTCATTTCTCCCTCAAGACATGAAAAATAGTATTTACATTTTTGCTAGGGATTTTATATATATATATATATATATATATATATATATATATATATATATATATATATATATATATATACATATATATATATATATATATATATATATATATATATATATATATATATATATATATATATATAGGCCAATTCACTAGAACGTGCGGTATTTCCAAACGCCTAAATCCCCACAAATTACATTAGGATATGAAGTGACGTAAAATGAGAGAGAGAGAGAGAGAGAGAGAGAGAGAGAGAGAGAGAGAGAGAGAGAGAGAGAGAGAGACAAAAGCAAACTACTGAAAAACTCAATGGTAAAAACATATATCTACCTCCAATTCTCCTAGTTCGTACACACCCTGACAGATTCCATATTATTTTTTATATTTCTTTTGATAAACACTCGACCTGTTTTTCTAACGTTATACAATTCTTTTATATCTATTTAAATGAAACTTCACAAACACATATTCATCTTTTCGGAAAATTTTAAATCTATAATTTTTTTTTTTTTTTTTTTTTTTTTTTTTGACAATTGTAACAATCACAACTGGTGTTAATACTGCAAGAAGAGTAAAAATCTTTCTGAACTAAAGGTAGGTGGAGCTCATTTCCTATAAAATCTTCGTCTACGAATGGAGAAGGACACTATATCTAAAAGTTTCCTACGCTCTTGCGCCAGGCTAAAGGAAACCTACCCACTGTATTAATGAAAATTCGTAGGTATTTTGTATACAAAGATCTGAATATTTTACTCTTCCCTCCACACTAGAATATTTAAAAAAACACTTGTTTTCTATCTCTTTCTCTGATGAAAACTCGATAAAACTAGAGGGGCACTCAGTACAGAGCAGACCTCCGACGCGGCAGCTTATTCCTCGACCTTTTGCTTGACCTTGGCCTTTGACCTTAACATGTATTAATTGGGATGGATTTTCATACACTCAAATATGAAGCAAGTTTGAAGTCTCTGTGACAACGATGTCCAAACTTATGGATGATTACTTGAATTGGGCATTTTACTTGACCTTGACCTTTGACCTTAACATGTATTAATTGGCGTGGATTTTTATACACTCAAATATGAACCAAGTTTGAAGTCTCTGTGACGACGGTGTCTAAACTTATGGTTTATTACGTGAACTGGACACTTTGCTTGACCGTGACCTTGACCTTTGACCTTTGACTTTCCAAAGTGTAATCATTTCCAGCTTTTTACATAAAAGTTAATCCCTGCAAGTTTCATTACTCTACGATTAAAATTATGGCCAGGAAGCTGTTCTCAAACACACACATACACACAAATTACAAATACACAAACAGGGGGTAAAACATAACCTAATTCCAACTTCGTTGGCGAAGGTAATTAGTATTGAGTTTCCCAGCTGCAAGGAAAATGTAAGTATTTCCATCAAAATCACGATTTCTCTATACCTTTAACTCTTGTTTTGTATATATGAAAACATAAATGTAATTTCTATGTGTGAAAGTTTGTTTAGAAGCTCAAATGGTGTAAAATAATATTACAAGATTACTTTCTGAGCTATTAGTAGAAAGTACAATAATATGGCAAGAACATATTAAAACCATCCGTATTATGTAATTGAACAGATATCATATATATATATATATATATATATATATATATATATATATATATATATATATATATATATATGTGTGTGTGTGTGTGTGTGTACATATATAT
>NW_027168893.1:182500-190000 GCF_036898095.1 Palaemon carinicauda | reverse complement strand
ACACACATTATATATATATATATATATATATATATATATATATATATATATATATATATATATATATACATTATATATATATATATAAATTATATATATATAGATATATATATATAGTGTGTGTGTGCGTGAATGTATATATTCACAGTATAGTTTATGTATATGTGTGTGAGTGTATTCATGCGTGTACGCATATATATATGAATCCAGCAAAGGTCTGGATTCCAATGCTTGATAAGTGTCCCTTTGCTTGCAATGGGAAAATACTTTTAAACAAAATGGTTTTATGTTAAAGGGTTTAAAAAAGATTATATAACTACAATGAGTTGAGAAATGACGGTCAATATGATATTACAGGGGCAAATTCGTTCAATTACTCGTTTACATTACTGTATTATTGATGACCCCATAAGAAAACTCTTGATCATCTTGATGAACTGTAAATATTTGTGTAAAATTGAAATGGTTGATCTTCCATTTAGCTCCCCTATTTGTAACTAATCGTCAAATATATTCTTTTATATTATGATTGTTTGATTTACCATCAAGAAGAGGCCCTGTTCATCGTTGGTATCATATTAAGGTAGGGATAACATCTCGGCAAGTAGCAAGTATTACGATCAAAACTACCTTTTAATCTGTCTACTTTGTGTTTACTAATCTCTATAACTACATCAAAATTAAGCTTATAATATTGCCCAGCTTTTTTCTAAACTGCTTAATACAGTAAAAAAGAACTCAGGATTACAACGATTAACCTCCCTATGTTTAGTTTTCTATATGTGAAGTTTGACTGTGATATCAAGAAATCTTCTTTTCTGCAATCACTCAATGATTTTGATTTTTTTTGTAATTTACTTATATGAACTAGTCTCCAAATTTACTAGGTTTATAATCGCTGCAAAGATTCCGGGCGAAATAAGCCTAACCCACTGATGACGTCACAGCCAATCATGTTGTCAACTCCTAACGTGGGAGACAACGTGATTGGCTATGACGTCATCAAGGGGTGGAGCTTATTTCGCCCTGATTCTTTGCAGCGATTATAAACATTGTGAATTTGGATCCTAGTTCATATAAGTAAATTCCGAATCAAATCTTTTTTAATAACTTTATTGCTTCACTTAGTTTTGTAGAAAACTGTATAGGCTACACCTACTAAAATTAAAAGTACTTTCCAAATGTGTTAATGTCAGGAATTGTTACAATTCAAAAGTTGTTAATATCAGGAATTGTAATGTGACGGAGCCGAGAGAGGGTTGTGAACTCAAAGGCAGGAAGCAATCGACTGAGTTCTTTATTAAGGAACACTCCTTTATATACAAAACCTCAAGGCAACAGGACATAACATGTTCGAGAGACAGACAATGTCACAGAGCAAAACCGGAGACATGAATTTTCATGTTCGTTTTAGTGCGAGGGAAGAGCGAAGATACAAGCATAATATATACAAAAGGAATTATGTACAATTGTGCGACACACGGTTGGTACAGTAACAATAAGAACCCCGCGTGCCATAAATGTTCACAAAGACAATGCAATTCTTTTTACATTACTTATTTTCTTCAGTAATTCCTTGTACTTAAACTGATTATATGTTATTAGTGACAGGAAAGCATATATAAGAGTAAGTTGATAATGTTGTTATCTAGATAAAACAAAAATGAGAAGGAAAGTGTGAAAAAGAATATCTCATCAGCCTCGTCTTTCTTATATATCTTTTAGGCTACTGAACCTGACTTATATAAGTATATCTACATGTCTTAACATCAGCATTTAATAGTGTCGCATTCTATCTAATAAGTTTAGTTAAGTTTCTATCATTTACTTGTAAAACATATAAGATTATATCATTATAGCATTTTATTTATATAATCTTGTTAATTTTAGAAAACCCAAACAGTATTAGATATTAATTTTTCTGTTTTTTAAAAATCCAAACAGTACTAGATTTTAATTTCTCAGCATTTCGAGGACCCAGACAGTATCAAATTTTGTGAGGTGTTTTTTAAAGGTAAAGGTGTCTGGTTTCAGTTCAAGTATCATCAGAATGGATGCTCACCAGAACGTCAGCCGGGCAAACCTAATCCCCAACTGTGGTGCGCAGCCACAGCAGTGGCCTCCCTAGTAAATATCTTAAATTTATGGTCCCAGGCTGGGATCAAACTGCTGTCATGCAAATGCTAGGCAAGCATGTTACTATTGTACTAGCCAGGAGGCTAACAGAGAGGAGAGGTAAATGTAAGTAGCCTTTACTCAACAGATAAAGAATTTAAATACAAGCAGTTTCGAGCAAGAAGGTCCCAAAAATTCCAACACACATATACAAGCGAAGGCAAGCTTAAATAGGTTCTGTTATCAGTGCGAGGAAGAGCGAGGGATAAAAAAAAAGCAAAATCGTTACAGTATACAAGCATGAATGAAACACGTGCGGTACATGGCGGCCGCTCCCCTGAAAAAGACATACAAGTGAAATAGGGTGCCCTGCCCTTGAGAACTGCACTGTAGGTGGGTCATCCTGCAAAAGATATGGAGGTTTTAGGCAATCAATCGAGACCCAGTCTTCATTGCTACGAATGTTAATGAAGAAAGCCTTCGGTGTGCGACAGATCACGAGGAAAGGGTCTGTGTAAGGGGGTGGTAGCAGTAGCTTGCTAGTGTCGTTGCACAAAAATTGTGCGACGCCCTATGCAAATGTGTCGATATGTGTTGCCTTGCTGAGGGCTTATAAGTCTGGCGGCATGGAGTAAATTTTCCGACAACGTGACATAGGTACTGGAGATTTTCGGAGGAGGTTGCACACGGAAAATATTCAGCAGGGAGGGCCAATGGGTCGCCATACACCATTTTAGCTGTCAAGACATCCAAGCCATCTTTAGGAGTGGTCCTTAGTCCCAGGAGGACCCAGGGAAGCTGAGAAAACCAGGAGATCAAAGCAGCTTTGAGGGTGTGAAGAAAATGTTCAAACAATTCCATTGCCTGCAAGGTTATAGGCGGTTGTCAGGTGAATGGATCGAAGATAGGTTAACAAACAGAAAACAGACTTTTTTTAATCAGTGGAAAAGCCTCTAAGTGGGCCTCTTTTACAAGCGGAGTACCTCAAGGATCTGTCCTTGGCCCATTGCTGTTTCCGATTTACATTAACGCCCTACGTCTAGGATTAACTAGTAGAATAGCCAGATTTGTCGACACTACTAAACCAGGCATAAATGCTGCGAACTCAGAAGACGTAGAAGCCTTAAGAGATGATCTAACCAAGCTATATGAATGGTCCAGAAAATGACAACTGTGGGAAATGCAAAGTCATGCACATAAGTTATAGTAGCCCACAATCAGATTACTCACTGCTAGGTAATAAAGTAGAAAGTGAGGACCAGGAGGAAGATCTCGGTATTATTATCAGCAAGGATTTGGAGTTCACCAAACAGAGTATAAAAACTGAAAAGAAAGCACAAAAACTAATAGGTTACATAAAGAGACAATTCAAATACAGAAACAAAGACTGTACTTCAGCTGTACACATCATTAGTAAGACCACATCTAGAATAGGGGTCCAATTCTTGGCTCCAAGTATTCAGAAGGATTTAGATAGACTGGAAGCAGAACAAACTAGGGCCAACAAACTAGTTCCAACACTAAGGCAGTTTGGATATAGACGGAGGATGGAACGTTTGAACTTATTTGATCTACAAACTCGACGACTAAGGGGACAGTTAATAGAGGCATTCAAAATTCTTAAAGGAATAACAAATTTAGATTACAACAATCTATTCACGCTTAGCACAAATCAGTCCAGAGGTAACAGATAAAAACTGGAAGTAAAAAGATACACCACTCAATGCGATATTTTCTTTACAAGCAAACTAGCAAATACTTGAAATAGATTTCCAGCGGATGTAGTAAACAGAACAAAATAAATCTAGTTCAAGAATAAGTTAGACAAGATCATAAGAACTCTTTAAATGCTTAAACTAAATCGCTCTACCAAAGAGCAAAATAATGGAGTCTCCGCGGATGAATTAAAATCTTTAAGGCATCCAAAATCCTTCTCTCTCTCTCTCTCTCTCTCTCTCTCTCTCTCTCTCTCTCTCTCTCTCTCTCTCTCTCTCTCTCTCTCTCTCTCTCTCTCATAATCAAAAAAATCTTCTGACGACACAAGAGATATTTCTGAGAGAGAGAGAGAGAGAGAGAGAGAGAGAGAGAGAGAGAGAGAGAGAGAGAGAGAGAGAGAGAGAGAGAGAGAGAGAGAGAGACGTAATCACTGGGGGATTTTCATATAAGCTAAATAAACTAAAGCTTAAGACCCAGGCCTAGATGGCTGAGGACTATGGCTGAGGACTATGAAGTGCGAAGTAGGAGATGATGAATGGAGAAGTATTGAGTTATAAGCTCAAGATAGAGATGACTGGCGAAATCTAACTTAGGCCCTTTGCGTCAATTGGCGTGGGAGGAGATGATGAAGATGATGATGATGATGATGATAAGGGCCCCAGTTTCTTGGAGACCCGAAAATAATAAAGTCGGTATGTGCATTTCCAAATACTAAAATAATGCAATAGTTTCAAAACTGCCATCTGTTGACGATTTTACCAATTAAATTATATCGGTAGTTTCAACATCATCATCATTATTATTATTATTATTATTATCATTGTTATTATTATTATTATTAGTCGTGATATTTTACAAGTTATTTCCATCTGGTTTGACGTTTTGGAAATGTAACACCGAAAAAACTCCATGATATGGATGAAAAAATTTAGACTTCACATGATTGACTGATTGATAATTTACACAATAGCTGCCATATTTGTTAAATCACAAGATTGATTGCAAGATTGATGACAAAACTACTAAGTGATGCAATTAGACCTTTACAATTTGTATTAGGTTAGGTTTAAATGGATGTTTAAGTCCCCCTAGAATAACCAGGCACATGATGAATCGCCAGACAGATGAACAAAGTTACTTTTAACTCTTATTGCTTGCATTATCAGGACACAAACAAGAAAATAACATTGATAATAATGAAATCAATCAATAATCTTAAAACACGTAATGAAACAAAGAGTAATAATAACAATAATGATAAAACAGCATGCAAAAGAAGTGTGTTCACACTTACGTTCAGCCGCGAAGTGAAGTAATATTGAAGGGTCCCGTTCTCATAATCCAAAAAACGCAATATTTAAGCGACTACCACTCGATGTGGTGAGCTGTGTATCACCAAAAACACTCAATATCACTGCTCGACATCGTCTACAGTATTAACAATTCCTAAAATAATAAATAAACTTAAAAAACACAGAGGGAGTTCGGGAGAAGTTCAACACTGACACGCGCACCGCAGATGTAAACAAACACTAAGATGCTAAACAAAAGTGTCAACATTCGGTAAAACATTGTTTTCAAAACGTCTATCCGTTGATTTTTTCTTATCTTATGTTAGAATATGTTTATATTATTAATTTTAGAATATAATTTCATAATATGAAGCACTGGTTAAAAGATAATAATGTAAAATAATTACGTTTATTCTACCGTATGGCAACCCCTACTTCACCCATCAGCTGATGGCTGACGAGTACGAGTACGATGAGGACAGGGAAGTGGGGAATATGGGGAAAGGATAAGTACCCCTGGATACAATCCAGTTTATAACCCTGGATAGGTACGGTCCTCGGACACCCCTTTAAGGGTATACTCGGACGCGAACGACCCCGACGCCAAAAAAAATTCTTGAAAAATCAGTTTTTGCAGTAACCTCCTTTTTTCTTTTGCCAAAAAAAACTTCAATGAATGCTTAAAACAACTGTATAGATAAATACTACTCATCTGCAGAAAAACTATTTATTATAAATATTTTAAAAAATTAAGTAGAAAAAAAAAGACCTGACATAAAAATTCATAAAAAAAAAGTTTATACATATATACACAAATCCTTTTAGGAATTGATTCTTGAATGTTTAGGACACATCTTGATGTATTTTGGATGAAGTCAGACCCATGGAGGTGAAGATCTGAAATGAGAAAAAAAGGGTAACTTTTTTTGGCCAAAAAAATTTGTCCAAATTTCATGAATTTTTTTGGGTACCCAAATGAAATAGGAAGTGGCTAATTTTTTTAGGGAATAAACATATGTTATCCTAAAATAGAAATATGTAAAAAAATCTTCATTATTTTGTAAATTACATTTATATCAGGGGCCATATCTAAAGGTAATTTTTTGAGTACTTAGAAATTCCGTAAAAAAATACATATATTTAATATATAATATGATATTTATGCAGGTAAAAATATACCAAAATATCACAAATTCTATAGGGAACAAGAATATATATAGATAGGGCAGCTTACGCTTCGGATATGTCCACAAAATGGCCGCCAACCACACTGACTCAGACTCCCTAATCTGCCACTTGAAATGTAGGAAGGGTATGTCAATTTCAAGGTGTTATTTACTAATCTAATTATTATTGGATATGCATAAAAATTGTATGGTGGGTTGCTGGATAATTGTCGATTATTTTACGAATATAAAATTAAAATTCTGACCCAAAAAATTTTTTTTGAAGGGAAATAAAATCGAAAAAAAAAATGTAAAACAATATTTTAGCTAAAAAAATTTGATGATATTCAATCAAAAAAAAAGTAAACAAAATTTTCCGACAAATAAACATCTAGAGGAATCATTACTCTGTGATAGTTCCTTAGTACGTAGTAATTTTGAAAGAATTGGGAAAAAACGAAAAAATGGCAATCACCGGAAAATCGAACACATACCTATATATACGCCATATCTGGCTAAAAAAAAGATAGGCATGGGTAGCCAGATCATCTAGAAACACTTTCCAACACTATAAAAATATAAGTTTTGCGACACTACTTGCCAATTCCTTACGGTAACATGACTAAGCAAAAAAATGCAAAACAAATAAAAACGGGCACTCGAGGAAAAATGGCTAACATTCTAATATACGGCATTTCAGAAAAAAAAAATTCAGCCACGTGCTAGTCAAACCATCAAGGCACATTTTCCGACAAATAAACATCTAAATGAATAATTACTCTGTGATAGTTCCTTAGTACGTAGTAATTTTGAAAGAAATGGGAAAAAACGAAAAAATGGCAATCACAGGAAAATCGAACACATACCTATATATACGCCATATCTGGCTAAAAAAATAAGATAGGCATGGGTAGCCAGATCATCTAGAAACACTTTCCAACACTATAAAATTATAAGTTTTGCGACACTACTTGCCAATTCCTTACGGTAACATGACTAAGCAAAAAAATGCAAAACAAATAAAAAGGGGCACTCGTGGAAAAATGGCCATTCTAATATACGGCATTTCAGAAAAAAAAAATTTCAGCCACGTGCTAGGCAAACCATCAAGGCACATTTTCCGACAAATAAACATATAAATGAAATATTACTCTGTGATAGTTCCTTAGTACGTAGTAATTTTGAAAGAAATGGGAAAAAACGAAAAAATG
>NW_027168893.1:175000-177500 GCF_036898095.1 Palaemon carinicauda | reverse complement strand
ATGCAAGAGGCATAATCTTATTAGGCATGTGAAAATTAATCATTTTAGTATGTACATAGGCCTACGCATGCTAACATTTACATTTACAAGCGCAAAAGACATCGAATAAGCGTAAGAGTATCTTCACAATCAGTCATTTATTCATGTACAACTGAACACAGGTATTCCTGATACGCCTGGCTCTAAGGAAATACACCCTGTCAAACGCTTACTGCGCGGCGAGTAACTAACCACCATGTGCCAGAAGAGATGGCAGGGCTGGTTTCAGAAATTCCTGTATCCAACTGTACAGCAAACCTACTGTATTCGCAGGATTATTTGCTGCTTCAAAATAACTAACGACAAAGTAAGACGAAAATGATTTACGTGCAGGGCTTGGTACAGATGCGCTCTATGACGGGTGCAGCTGGGTACAAACGGAGTGATTCAGAAACCACCGCGTCCAGGTAAGGCATCTTCACTAGTCTGTCGTGAGGGATGTGTTGGCCACCGCACCTGCATTAAGAGAAAAAGGGGTTAGGTTAGGTTAGGTTAGGTTAGATTAGGTTAGATTAGATTAGATTAGGTTAGGATAGGTTAAGCTTTGGGAAATCTATATTCACTATTCAGTAGTAATAAACGGCCTGTAGTATTAACTAAATGTTTATCTATTTTTAATGGGCAAGTAGGCTACAGGTAATTTTGATAGTATTCTACTGGGATCAATATTATTTAAGAAAATGACAAGGGTTCTCTCTCTATCTCTCTCTCTCAAACTTGCAAAGCATCGAGATTTCTGAGTCATCATTCTTGTAACTTTTGTTGTTTTGAAGAAGCTGCAGATTGCTGTGACCTGGGGTGGTGGAATGCTTTTCTAATACTGCATCCATATATTAATAAGTGAGGAGGTCTTGGGAGGAACCTATTAGAGGTAGAAGATCAAGAGGGAGGCAGAGAATTAAATGACGAGATAAGGTGAAGGATGATATGGAGAGAAGAGGCTTGCTGGAAGAGGATGCCTTTGATAGAAGGCCTTGGAGGGATAATGGTGGGGAAGAAGATCTATATAATAACTAGATGGGGCACTTGGTAGAGTGCATACCCTTGCCTATATCATGTATATCACAAGATATCTAAGTGAATCATGCACATTTTGGCACTAGTTTTATGCATATCAGATGAAAACTGACCACAATATGGCAAAAAGATGTTATTGACCTTTTCGTTACCTTGACCTTGACCTTTTCATTGCCTTAACCTTGAATTTTTCCTTACCTTGACCTTTAACCCAATCACTACCAAAACCTAATCAAATTATCCTTGGATCATGGCCAAGCATCCCACCAAATTTCATGAGATTCAGTCAAACAGTTTTTGAGTTATGCGAATCACAAACACACAGACAGACATACAAACAAATAAATACACGCCCATCAAAACCTAACCTTAGTCGCAAGGAAGGTAACTAACACCACTGGGATCAGAAAGGCAAACACACACATACATACTCACAGATTGCCCGGGTAGTATCTCTGGACCGGGGCTCTTTGACAATCAGTCATAGCCCCCAAATATCAGAAAGGACTACCCCTTCGAGCTTTACTTATTCAATTCTATGCTTCCTTTTATTCAGCTCTCTTGTGAGGACAACAAGACGAGCAGAGAGAGACTGACAACTTACTGAACTTACAACGGTCACTATACTATAAAGTGCGGACGGAAAAGTAGCCCGGGAGGGAAACATTTCCAACCGCCAAAATCATTGTGTTTTTATTCAAAATAAATTAACAAATACTAAGGCGGTAGCCTATGGAAATATATAGTATTATACATAAATATAAAGCTCTTAAAGTGCACAACATTTTGATACAAAAATCCAATGTGTGGAATGAATAATAAAGTTACAATTATTAGAAAAGAATCTAGGGGAAGGAAACACGACGGGTAAGACGATGTCCTTACACCCTCATAACCCATTCTAGGGTGAAACAGCAGTATCTTTCAAGAGTATTTTAACATATCCATCAAGTTACATGATCACAGGAACTTGCCTTTCCATTTCTGCCGCTATTTCCCTGCGCAGTTCAGCCTGGACGTCTGGGTGGTGAGCCAGCAGGTGAAGTGTGAGGGCCAGAGTGTTAGCAGTGTTATTGTACCCAGCCAGAATAAACAAGATGGCCTGGGCTGTTATTATGTTGTCCGAGGGACCTATTTAGAATAGATGTTAAATCACCAATGAATTTATCATATTATTTATCTAAATTGCCTTTGAATTCAGATTGTCTCAAAGGAAAGGCCTGGTTACTTCAGTATCGATTCAACAGCCATCCCTGTATGTAACCATTGGAAACCGTTTAGTGTACTATTACCATTAAATAATCAGCTGTTTCAACAATGGAAGAAGAATTCAGCCTTTAAATACTTTTCCTAGTCATTATTTAACCCTTTCACTGCCAATGGTAACGTAATCAAACTTTGAAGAAGGAAAGCATCTTTTAGAATCCTCCATACCATAGCAAGT
>NW_027168893.1:165000-172500 GCF_036898095.1 Palaemon carinicauda | reverse complement strand
CCAAACCACCTTTTCAGTATTAGCGGCCACAGTAGTAATAGTAGCAGTAGCTGAGGTAGTAAATTTAGTAGTTATAATAGGACGTTACCACATCGGCCACCACAACCCTATGCTCTAGTCTACAGTAGAGACTGACCATAACCCAAGCCACCTCTCCACCCAAGGTAGGACTAAGGAGGGCTAGGCAATGACTGATGATGACTCAGCAGGTAAACCTATAGGCTCCCCTAGACCACCCATCCTTAGCTCACAAAGATGGTAAGGTTGCAGGGACTAAAGGAACTAATGGGTGAGCAGGACTCGAACCCCAGTCAGGCGTTCACCAGTTAGGGACGTTACTACATAGGCTACCATTATTAGTAGTAGAAGTAATACTATAGTCAATACTTTTTAGTGAGGCAGATTTGCACTGACTCGCTGGGGTGCCCTTTTTAGCTCGGAAAAGTTTCCTGATCGCTGATTGGTTGGACAAGATAATTCTAGCCAGTCAGATAGCAGGAAACTTTTCCGAGCTAAAAGGGCACCGCTGCGAGTCGGTGCAAATCTGCCTCACTAAAAAGAATTGAATATAGAATATCTATGAGGAAAACACATACCTTAAGAGCCCTTGCAGGAGAAAGTTGCATTACTCTGGCAGCCATGACAGGGAAGGTTTCGGCCTCGGAAGAGTAAGCGTCACATTCAATGCCAAAGGCACAGCTCGCTATGGAGTCCATGGTGTATTTCCCACAGAGGGCGTGAGCCTGTAGAATAATTAATTAACCCTATTACCTATTTCATGCATTAGAAGTATGTTAATGTAACTATAGTCAACTCTTTTAGTGAGGCAGATTTGCACTGACTCGCAGGGTACCCTTTTTAGCTCTGAGTTTCCTGATCGTTGATTGGTTGGATAAGATCATTCTAACCAATCAGATAGCAGGAAACTTTTCCGGGCTAAAAGGGCACCCCTGCCAGTCGATGCAAATGCGCCTCATTGAAATAAATTGAGTATAGCACACATCGAGTTGTCTTTAGAGATGGTAATCATATTTTACTATTTTGAAATGTCAACCGAATATATTTATAGAGATGGATATCTTTTCATTTTTTCAATATATCATTAAAGTACCCTGGAAGAATATATATATATATATATATATATATATATATATATATATATATATATATATATATATATATATATATATATATATATGCACTACTGTGATGCCTTAAATGTTTATCAACCCTGTTGAAAATTCACTTTTTTTTTTTTTTTTTGAGACCATGAGAACTAGTTCACAAGATTAATAAGGTCGCAGACCTTGCAGAAGGCTATTGAGTTTAAGCGGGACTCAAACCCTAGTGCGGCGATTACCAGCTGGGGACATTTCAGACAAGACAAAAACTAAGTTTTACTCATCAGGTAAATATATATGCTCCTCCAAACTCCCAATCATTAGCTCACAAGATTCATTAGGTCACAGACCCTACAAAAATCTATTGAGTTTAAGAAGGACTAAAACTGCCGTCTGTGGATCGCCAGCTAGGGACATTTCCGACAAATCAGAAAAAAAGGTTTATGTAAAAAAAGAGTATTCTAACCTCAACAGAACCTTTCTTCGCTTCTTCCCTTGTCAGTTGCAGAAGATGGATGGCCCTGTTATTCATGAGCGGGAAGAGCCTGCGAGTTTTCCCTGAAGTGAAGGCGGGGGACACGACCCCTCGAATGAAACGCCAGTGCTGCCCCGTTGCGTTGCTCAGCATGTCGTTGGCGATGGGGTTTACCTGGGGAGCAAAAGAAATTCACCTGAGTACTTTCTTCATCTACGTCTTTAGAATCATGATCATTGTCACCAGAAGGTATATATACTTCTTAAAAACAAAATTTACGGAAAAAGGGGACCCTTTGTAGCTCATTGAAACATAATTAATGTAAAATGTCAAATGTTATGGCTGAAAATCCATATTTTAAAAGGGAAACAAACACATGAATTTCAGCTAACACAAGAATCCTCACCTAACCTAACCTGGGAGCCATAGCCTTACCTACTTACCTACAGGGAGGCAGGCTACGCCATTCTGCAACCTGTATTAGACTGCCGTATTCTTAGCCTACTATTAAACTAAGTCTCAACATAAAGGAAAAAGTAAATAAACTTTCATAGCATTATATCTCATACCTTACTATGGGCGAGAAAAGAGTAACTGTAATTGCAAGGACTTTTAAGTAAGAAGTCGGCTCACGACAGAACGAAAATGCGTTCCCTTTGCGCATGACGTCACGCGCCGAACAGCCTCCCCTACCCCTTTTACCCCCACCATAAGGTTAAATTTCGATCACATTTTGCTAAATAATTTTTTTAAATTGCTCTAACAAGCTTAATTTTTGTCCTAGAAAGGTCAGGTTGGTCTCATTCTTTTGGAAAATGCCTGAAGTTTCTCGTGAAATTATCAAAAAAATTCAAAAATATGTAATTAAGTGTTTTGCAAGAACGTACCGGTACGTCCTTTGGGGGTGAAAGGGTAGCGCTGACTCGGGTAATAAATAACATGGAATTCTGCCTTTTCAGTAATCTACTTCTAAAGGCTTGATATTTCTATTTGGATTACATAAAGTACAGATTTTCCTTATGACAAACCCTTCTTGAGGGAGTGACCTATTCACAATAATCTGATAGCTTTACAGAGCGAAATAATACCTCTTCAGGGAACGCAAAGTTATGTGGAATTTGTGGATTTTCGTTTAATCCTACACAGTGGAATGAATTAAGGACTAAGAAGTTATCTTGGAATACCACTGAATCCTACAAAAAAAGAGATAAAGATTAATGTCCCGAAACCTAATTTGATTCTAAGAACTCTCTTTTTAATACTAAGAACTATTCCTTTATTCCCCTAATTGCAGTTAGGGTTTTCACTAACAAGTTTTCTTATATATAATTGCATTGGTATAATCATTTGAAACTCTCGTCTACCTAATGCATCCAAAAAACTTTCAGGACAGGTTTGATTCAATCTCTGCGTCATGATAAAAGAAATGTCATGACTTTTTTAGTATTATGTACAATGTTAAAAATATAACCCGTAAATTTAATCGATAATTCTCGGTAAAAAATATACAATTCTTATCCGTATTTCAGTAAAATACAGGTGACCGTAATTTTCACCCTACTTTGTTATTATCTTTTACGGGTTGGTGACCGTAATATCACTCCTTTACTTCAATATATCCGTTTTTAAAATGGTGAATGCCCGGCAACATCTATTCCAGGATTTTTATGGTTTTTTAATGCAAATTTTTAAGTTTAGCCCAATCATTAAGTGGAAAGATCATATCACATCTTTTTGGAATGTGTAAAATCAATTAAATCTGCGGTTCTTTACCTTCATTCCCATTATAACATCAATAACTTTTTATAAAGCACTTCTCTGGGTATCTATATTCCCAGATGCATTATGGGACTTGATGTCACCATGAAATCGAACCCTTTATTGTTGCTCTGTAGTAAGCCTCTTTGTCCTGTAAAGTGCAGAGCATTTACACCGGAATTTTAAAGTATTGTACAGCATACTTTACACGCTGTCTTTGTAAGCCACTTACATTGATATGTGTCAATAATTCTTTGATGTTAAAACATACTCTGAAACTGTTTTGATTAGCCTTTCACGGATATAGGAACCAGGTAAAATATATCCATTTTACATATGAAGACCATGGTAATATATATATATATATATATATATATATATATATATATATATATATATATATATATATATATATATATATATATGTATATATATATATATATATATATATATATATATATATATATATATATATATATATATATATATATATATACATATATATAAATATATATATATATATATATATATATATATATATATATATATATATATATATATATATATATATGTATTTATATATATAAATGTTTATATATATATGTATAATATATATATATATATATATATATATATATATATATATATATATATCAGCATAGGGATTAAAAAAAATTAATTGTTAAGAGGATCAATCTCTAATTTAGGGCTATGGTGGCCTATGCGGTAACGTCACCTGACTGGTGATCGCCAGTAGGGGATTCCAGTCCAGCTCAAACTAGTTAGTTCCTTTAGCATGTGCAACCTCGTCATCCTTGTGAGCTAAGGATGGGGTGTTTGGGGGAACCCATAAGTCTATCTGCTGAGTCATCAGCACCCATTGCCTGGCCCTCCTTGGTCCTAGCTTTGGGTTGGATCATTCTCTAACTTTGGCGGACTGATAAATACCCTAGCATGTCAGCACTAAGCAACACTGGCTAATCATTTTATATTATTACCAAATATATGAAGGGAAGGAAAAAAAATGAAAGCAGTATGTAGTCTACATACGTATCTATGTACCCGTGTACTTTCTTTGAATGGCTTTTATAAGAATTAAGTTTTTTTGAAGGTTAATTATGTAAAGCTTATAGATCATACAAACGTTTTCAGTAATGAATTTACCGGACAATGCAGATATATAAATACTTTTAAGAATACTTTTAAGGGGTTTATCCAGCAACATGAATTTAGATAACATTTATCACATGACAATATTTAAGATAACATTTATCACATGATAATATTTACATGTACATGCATGTATGTATATATAACATCTGGAAAGCTGTAATGTTAAACAGCAGACTGGAAATAAGTTTATACCAAGGTACTTCACCTTCCCCAGATCGAATGTCCTTCGATCCGCGAAGTGATCGAAGTCCTTGACCAAGATGCTCTTGATGATCTCCGGATTACCGATGAAGAGTCCTGGCTGTAGGAAGTCGTAGTACCCACAGAAATCTCTCCCGTTGTAGTTGAAGTACAGATCATCAAAGAACTGCAAAACGAAAATGGAAATTGGAAGAAAGACATGAATGAAGTAACTCTTCGTTAACAGAGTAACTCCTCGTAAGTAGAGTGAACTCCTCATAAGTAGAGTAACTCTTCTTATGTAGAGTAACTCATCGTAAGTAGAGTAACTCTTCGTAAGTAGAGTAACTCCTCGTAAGTAGAGTGAACTCCTCATAAGTAGAGTAACTCTTCTTATGTAGAGTAACTCATCGTAAGTAGAGTAACTCTTCGTAAGTAGAGTAACTCCTCCTAAGTAGAGTTACTCTTCGTAAGTAGAGTAACGCTTTTTAAGTAGAGTTATTCTTCGTAAGTAGAGTAACGCTTCTTAAGTTGAGTAACTCTTCGTAAGTAGAGTAACTGTTCGTAAGTAGAGTAACTCTTCCTAAGTAAAGTAACGCTTCTTAAGTAGAGTAACTCTTCGTAAGTAGAGTAACTCTTCATATGTAAATTAACTCTTCATATGTAAATTAACTCTTCCTAAGTAGAGTAACTCTGCTTAAGTAGAGTAACTTTCCGTAAGTAGAGTAACTCTTGGTAAGTAAAATAAGCTTACCTCCATGAATGGCATCTTGATGCCCAGGCGTTGTAACGTATGGCCTAAAAATGGCGTCGCCGGTGGAGACTTGACGCCTCTGACGGCCCAGTAATTGTATTTAGATTGAATGTGATAGAAGAGGAGCGTGGCAGAGCAGGCCAGGAGCGTGGCAGTCACCAGGTAAGAGGAGCAAACGCCGAAAAGCAGTATCGTGCACATAATGAGAGAACGGGCTCCCAGAAATAAGGAGGTGCTTCCCGTCTTAAGCTCTGACATGCTTGCCTGGTTTCTTTTTACCTATAAAGGAAATGTTTGTGGAATATTAGTTTTATAAATGTAATCAGACACTTGCTCTTTAATATATGGGGTGATAAACATGTGTTTGAAATTATGAATATTAGTTATTACTTTACAGGTGTGATCAGACGTTGAAAATGAGACAGAAATATATGTAAAAAAGAAGAGGAAAGACTAAAGCTTATAAATATGTGATAGAAAAAAAAGTGAAAAGAGGGTGAATTTGCCTAATATTAATAATAATGATAATAATAATAATAATAATAATAATAATAGTAATAATAATAATAATAATAATAATAATAATAATGATAATAATAATAATAATAATAGAAGATATGCTTAGAAATGATCAGACATGAGATATCTTTTACGTGAAACTATTGTAGTTTGGAAGAGGAAATAACTCCTTGTAATTATTAATATTATTTTTATTATTATTATTATTATTATTATTATTATTATTATTATTATTATTATTATTATTATTATTATTATTATCATTATTATTAATATTATTATTATTATTATTATTATTATTATTATTATTATTATTATTATTATTATTATTATTATTATTATTATTATAAAGCTATAACCCTAGTTGGAGATACAAGATGCTTTAAGCCCAAGGGCTCCAATAGGGAAAAATAGCCCGGTGAGGAAAGGAAACAAGGATATAAATAAACTACAATAGAGTAACGAACAATTAGAATAAAATATTTTAAGAACTATAACAACATTTAAATTGATATTTCATAATTCAACTATAAAAACTTCCAAAAACAAGTGTAAGAGTAATAAGATAGAACAGCTTGAGTTTACCCTCAAGCAAGAGAACTCTACTCCAAGATAGTTTCATTAAAATATTAATAATTACAAGAGGGGTCAGTGTGAATCCCTGTTGCCAAAGTTAAGTTGAAACACTTTGTGCAAATTATACATTGGTTTAGCTATGCAATTTCTAATACCAAGAGTAAACGGATAGTCTCTAGTGAAAGAACAATGAGAATAATGTTCACATTGTTCCAAACAAGAACATCAGAGTTCCTGAATTAGAATAATCGACCCTTTTACAGAACAATCTCCTGAAATCTCTCTAGTTGAGCATTACAATTGACTCATCTGTGGCCTACGAAGGATTTCGTGGGAAAGACAGAAGGACGTAGTTGTGCTTTTGGGAGCAAAGTTCCTTTCATGATTGAGTCATTACTTCGTTACGATTACCTCTATTGCTTGTGCTTTCATTTGCCTGCGACAAGGAAGCTATGTTTTCGAGTGGGTTTATTTATTTATTTATCTATTTGTCTGTGTCTGTCTGTGGACAGGATTACTTCAAAACTACTCAACGAATTTTGTCGAAATTTTCATCACAGATACATATTAGGTCATGGACGACCCCATCAAATTTTAGAAATCCTCCGGACTCTAGAACAGGATTTGCATTTTTCACAAATTCAAAGATTACGTCATAACAAATAGACCCATTGGATTTTCACTAAACTTTAACAAAGTATAGATATTATGCATTGTAATACACCATAAAATTTTGAAGGTGATACGTATCAAAAGCACGATTCTGGATCAACATTGCACTTTTCACCATCTGCAGTTTAGTCAGGATATGAAATGTGGAGTGTAATGTCCGTAGACTTTAATTGAATGTTGGCGGGAGTCGAAAATCTTTGATTGCTCTTGTTTTCTTTCTTTTTGTGTAACTTGATAATAAGTTGAGATGAAAAGTTCTTTTACTATAATAA